>NC_091120.1:207720840-207773340 GCF_040183065.1 Periplaneta americana
TTAGTATTATTAATATTATTATTGTTATTATTATTATTGTTATTGTTATTATTATTAGTATTATTAATATTATTATTGTTATTATTATTATTATTGTTATTATTATTATTGTTATTGTTATTATTATTAGTATTATTATTGTTATTATTATTGTTATTGTTATTATTGCTATTATTGTTGTTATTACTATGATGATTATTATTGTTATTATTGTTATTGTTATTATTATTATTATTATTATTATTGTTATTATTATTGGTATTATTATTGTTATTATTATTGTTGTTATTATTATTGTTATTATTATTATTAGTATTATTATTGTTATTATTATTATTGTTATTATTATTATTGTTGTTATTATTATTGTTATTATTATTGTTATTATTATTGTTATTGTTATTATTATTATTATTGTTATTGTTATTATTATTAGTATTATTATTGTTATTATTATTATTGTTATTGTTATTATTGCTATTATTATTGTTATTATTATTGTTATTATTATTATTGTTATTATTATTATTAGTATTATTATTGTTATTATTATTATTGTTATTATTATTATTGTTATTATTATTATTATTATTATTGTTATTGTTATTATTATTAGTATTATTATTGTTATTATTATTATTGTTATTGTTATTATTGCTATTATTATTGTTATTATTATTGTTATTGTTATTATTGTTATTGTTATTATTGCTATTATCATTGTTATTACTATGATGATTATTATTGTTATTATTGTTATTGTTGTTATTGTTATTATTATTATTGTTATTGTTATTATTATTAGTATTATTATTGTTATTATTATTATTGTTATTATTATTATTGTTATTATTATTGTTATTATTATTGTTATTATTATTGTTATTGTTATTATTATTAGTATTATTATTATTATTATTGTTATTGTTATTATTGCTATTATTATTGTTATTATTATTATTGTTATTGTTATTATTGTTATTGTTATTATTGCTATTATTATTGTTATTACTATGATGATTATTATTGTTATTATTGTTGTTATTGTTATTATTATTATTATTATTATTGTATGCTTTCCTTTATTCTTTGTGCCCTTGCCATTTATCGAAGTTCCAAGCCCTTCGCACGGCAGCCCACCTGTTCAACCTACACGATTTGTCAACCGCGACTCCTTCCCTGACCGCTCCCCCTTTACGTCGTTTTCTGCATCGACGATTGTTGGTGGGAAATACGCGTGAATTCTGTTTTCCGTCAAACGTGGTTTCCTTCAATGGAATATTATCGTAACATTCTTTTTTAACTTCTGTCTGTTCTGATTAAACTGCATGTGAAAAAAAGAAATATATTCTAGAATGTCACGTGACTCTTGAACGCTATTGTATTAATGTGACGTCACTGCAAGCAAACGCTCTGCAGTTGTTCCCGATTCAGACGGAATGGGTCTTCCCTATTTGCATTCATACCCAGTGTTGCGAACGTATCCATTTTATGGTTAACTGTAGCATATTTAGAATGAAACTTGGACATACAGTACGTTGGCATTGAAGAAATGGTCACAGCCTGAAATATAGTATTTTCGTACAACTGTTTGGCCAAAAGTGTAGCTTATTATTTATTGTTAAATGATTTGTTTTGAATAGCTACCGATATTGCTACAATAGAGAATGTTTGTTGAAGATTCTGTGGCCTTCAGTTTTGGTGTATGAAAACAATCTTTATCTTTTACGAAGGAAGCTGCTATAAATGTGTATGCTATGGCGGATTATGGCAACAAGGCAACAAGTAGCATTTTTATTTTTAGTACTTAATCGGGGGGGGGGGGAGATTTTTTCCTCGAATGCTTAATAAAAAATTGTCTAATTTTCCCACTTATGACTCGAAACCCTTGTCAGCTCTCCATTGTACTGTTGAGGTGAACAACGGAATTTCACAGGGGTGCCCAGGCAGTGTGATCTGATAGAATAGCGCTTTCATGAAGCAAACGAAGTAGATAACAACTAATAGTGCAAAATATCCCTAATTACTCTGAATATTTAATACAGCTTTGTCTTTATCTTGACGTGCTTACTTTCTGCTAAGATTCCCCAGATCTGGGAAGTGTTGCACTGCAACAAGAAACCCCCGGAATAAACTCCGACTATTGAAATAGACCACGACGCGTCTTTGCGGGGTCGCGTGCCTCGGGGCATGAATAATTACGTCGGGGTGGCCGGGGGTGAGGAGTGTGGATGGGGTGGTTTACTTTTTCGTCTCGTATCGAACCACAGGCCGTCGCGTGACAACTCGTGCCGCGGCGTTGCCACATTTCGCTCGTTAATCATACAGGCAATGTTGCGGAATGGAAGGATAGCGACTTCGCTGGGGGGCGCAGCTAGCGGCAAGCGTAAACCTGTCTGCAGGGTGGAAATATTAGGAGGGGGGGGGGAACATTTGAAAGTTCCTATGTGCAATCAAAAATGAAATCAAAACGAATTGGACACGGAAAATGGAAACCTCGCTAGGCCTGAAAGAAGAGAACCATCTCATGCAAAACTACCAGACGTGTTTGTGTATGATAAAATAATGATTTTACGACAGAAATTAGTCAATAAAATAATAATAATAATAATAATAATAATAATAATAATAATAATAATAATAATAATCCTATTATTTTATAAATTATAATTCAATTTAATTGTATCATCTTTAGTATTCTCATAGAATAATATAACATACATTAGACAAAAATTCTTAGTTTAAAATTGTTTATTTTTATTTCCATTTGTATTTATATTTTTATCTTTATTCTTTATTTCACTTTTATTTTTATGCATCTATTGATTAACATTATAATTTAATTTACTTACTATAGATTTTAAATTTTGTATTGTCATTGCAAATTTTATTTGTATTCAAATTTTAATTCTGTATTATTATATTATGTCACTTGTGCTTGGTTATCATTAACCTATGGCTGTTGATCAGCACATGAATGAATGAATGAATGAATGAATGAATGATTGATTGGTTGACTGATTGATTGATTGATTGAATGAATAAATAAATAAATAAAGAAGAAACAAACCTAAAAAAATAACATAAATAAATAAACAAAAAAGACACAATTAAAAAATAACAAAAATAAATAAATAAATAAACAAATAGATAAATAAATAATGAAGAAACAAATGAAAAATATAATAAATAAATAAATAAATAAATAAATAAATAAATAAAGAAGAAAGAAGTAAAAAAACATAAATAAATAAAGATGAAACAAATAAAAAATAACATAAATAAATAAATAAATAAATAGTGAAGAAAAAATAAAAAAATATAAGAAATAAATAAATAAAGAAGAAAGAAGTAAAAAAATAACATAAATAAATAAAGAAGAAACAAATAAAAATAACATAAATAAATAAATAAATACATACATAAATAAATAAAGAAGAAACAAATGAAAAATAACATAAATAAATAAATACATACATAAATAAATAAAGAAGAAACAAATGAAAAATAACATAAATAAATAAAGAAGAAACAAATAAAAAATAACATAAATAAATAAATAAATACATAAATAAATAAAGAAGAAACAAATGAAAAATAACATCAATAAATAAATAAATAAATAAATAAATAAATAAATAAATAAATAAATAAATAAATAACGAAGAAACAAATAAAAATATAATAAATAAATAAAGAAGAAAATGTAAAAAAATGACAAATAAATAAATAAAGAAGAAACAAATAAAAAATAAGATAAATGGATAAATAATTAAATAAGTAAATAAAGAAGAAAGAAATAAAAAATAACATAAATAAATACAAAAAAAATAAATAAAGAAGAAACAATTAAAAATAACATAAATAAATAAATAAAAATTAATACTATTATTATTATTATTATTATTATTATTATTATTATTATTATTATCATTATTATTAGTAACACTAAAATTAATAATGAGTTTGAGTTTTAAAGGAATAGTGAAGAATATTGCACCAAATAATTTAAATGAAATGTACATAGGCTAAACTAGTTTCCTTAGAGGGGAGATATAAACTAAAATATATGCAATACAAAAATGTCACATCTCCCGTAATTTGTGGCACAGCAGCTTTACAAAATTTGCGTATGATGCACATAACAAGATTTGAAGCACGCAGCACAATTTTCTTGAAATTTGGACAAGTTCTTTTGAAAAGAGTAGCTGAAAGGATTTCAGTAATTTTCATTTTGCTCATGTATAATTTTCACAAAAATCAATGAAGGTAAATAAATCAGTTTTGTAGACTCTTACTTCACACATACTGCAGTAATTTCTTGTCGCGAAGTTTTTTCTTTGACATTGGATTAGCTTATACCTAAGGTTTTTAAAAGTTTTTTTTTTTTGAAAAATTTATTTTTCTCTGCAGCAATAAAATTTGTGCTGTTCAAAAGATATACAGGCTATGAAGATTTTCCCCACATTGAAATGAAGCATATACAACGTTAAGCAAGTTTCCTAAATTTCAGCATAATCCATAAAATAATTTCCGAGTTATGGGTACATAAATGAAACAAAGGTACCTTTCGGAAAATGAAGCGTAAAGTTTAAAATTATAATAAATAGTTGCGTGATACTATCTCATTTAATTATTATTTTGGGGCACTTCCTGATGGAATTTTGAAATAAAATGTTGACAACCAAATCTCTGGACACCAGAGAATATAATACAAATTTAATTAACATACCAAATTTTTTACCATTCTCATTGACATCTTTCTTTATAGTGACTATTACAATTTTACTACGTCACACTACTTTTGACCAATAAAACGGTACGAAAGGACGTCTTTCAACCAATCATGGCTGCTTATCGCACAATTTTATCGCGTCCCTACCATTTGTTTAATTTTATCGCGTCTCTAGCATTTGTTTATTTTTATCACTACCCTAGCATTTGTTTCTTTGTTTGCCAACATTTCAAACTGCACTGGTCTGGACGTCAAAAAACAGAAAATTACAAACCACTCCAGTCGATGCACAGCACTTTCAAATATGACTCGCATTGGCATTCAAGAACAAGAATTAATAAAGATCACTGGTCATATATGAAGAGCACCATTCGGAAATCCTGAATAAGTTGAGGGATACACCATGTACATCAACGAGTTCACTTCTTTTACGCACACGTCCAATATAACATCAACTGAATCACCAACCACTAAAACATTCAAATTTGAAAATTGTACTTTCAATAATTGTTTCTTTAAAATTATTCATGTTTATTTTTTATTTCATCATCGTTAATTAAAACGTTTCTTGTTTATTTCATCATTCCTAATTAAAACTTTTCTAACACTTGTTTATATTATTTAGGTTATGTTATAGCTTCTGCTATATGATATTATGGATAGTCACGTATCAGAGATTGTTTAATACTAAGATTTATTGAAAATCATCTGTCAAGTGACGTTGATTACTGGGATCCGGATGACTGAAGTGGAATGCAAATGTTTTAATAAAAATGAAACTGAATCAACAAAGCCTTCTTGACTAGTAACCGTCCACAGAGTTCAATGAAGATTCCATAGTTGGCACAACTGATAACAAGAAAATATAATCATAAAACACTACTGCCATCTAGCGTATTGTTGAGATGGTACAATAATACATTTGAAGACAGTTTTGTATTTTCGAAAGTCAATTAATATTTTATTGTATTGGAGTACTTCGTTACTTCTAATCTTTATATACTTTCTTCTAATCGTGTAATAGTCAATTAAATCCCACTCGAGTTTTGATTTTCTCTAGATAAATCAAAGCCTATAGTGAGATTACTGTTGATAAAACAGCTGTCATCTAGTGTTGCAGTCCTCGGAGATGTGTTACGCAGTTTCCGTACGACCTTTCAGCATGAACCCAGCTCAGTCGTCGCCCCTTAACCTATTCCGTCTTCAACTGCCTTCCACGATAATTATCCATTCTCTCCAGATGTTCACTCAATATTTTCTTTCTATATTTTATAATTCGTCTATTTCTCCAGCTCTTCCCTGTTTGTTAATATGACTGCGCGTTCAACTCCGATCTCTACACTGTTAACGTTTCATTGTCGAGCATTCTCACCCTGCACAGGGTATTTCACAGAGTTGTACCCCACAGGAAGCTCTTGCCACAGATCCTATGGGCTATTCCACCTCAAATCGACCGAAATATACAGAAAATTTACCTTGCAATTTTTAAACACAATGAAACTTTTTCTCTCCGTTGACAACTGTGACACAATGCTTTGTGCAAAGTTTTAGCATCAGAACTTCATAGTGTTTAAATTAAAAATATTTAAATTTATCGTATTTTCATAAAATTAGCAACTTTAAACTGTTGTGGCTCCGAAACCCTTTCACCCAATAACCAAAATCATGGTTTATTTTGATGCCAAGAAATTAAAGTTTATATTGACATGTAAACAGATTTTCTTACTTTTTATGGAAATGGAGAAATTTAGATTTTTCTTCATTAAGACGCCTTTGACCAAAAATTCTTTTACAAATGTAGTCTTCATCTTACGATGTTTGGGTGACGTATACACGTCCGTTGATGTGACATATTAATGAATTAAATACTATTATAGTCACAATCATGCCATGGTATGAAAGAAACATTTCACAACCTCGAGCGGGAATCGAACCTGCGACTTCCTGTTCTCCGGTCAGGCGCTCTACCACTGAGCTATCGAGTTCGTCTCACGCCAAAGGCTCGGAATTATCCTTTCATACTGGCGACTGTGTTATAGAGTACTGTCCATAGCGTCTGATCTTAGTCAGCACTGCTTATGGCTGGAAAGAAACTTTACAAATGTAATCTTCATGTTACGTCACCCAAACATCGTGAGACGAACTCGATAGCTCAGTGGTAGAGCGCCTGACCGGAGACCAGGAAGTCGCAAGTTCGATTCCCGCTCGAGTTTGTGAAATTTTTCTTTCATACCATGGCATGATTGTGACTATAATAGTATTTAATTCATTAAAAATTGTTTTTTTTAATGTATGGTTAGATTTCGCATTGAAAGTACAAATTAACACATATTTTTTACTGGTGCACCGTTGATAAGAAAGTATTGAAAATATCAAATAAAGAAAATAAATAGTACGCGCGTGAACTAACCAGCTGACTGTGAGGCGGGAGCTAGCCTAGGCAAGCAAGGCCAGGAGATATAAACACGTGATGTGTCGTCTAGTAGCGCATAGCTGGGCTAGCTTTATCACAAGTTTTCATAAACACAGGAGCAAAATGACGTCCAGTGCTCGCTTATCTTCAGCTCTCGGCCTGTGCGTGCGGTACTGCGCCGTTCAAGTCTAGGCGTGTGAAAATAATCTATTTAATACCCTCGAAACTTATTGCCGAGCCACTAAGCAAACAATGCCGAATCCCTCTTAATAACGCAAGGTTTTTTCTCAATATTTTTTACATTTTTACAAATGGGCAAAAAGCCTAAAAGTAAGTAAAATCAGATTATCTGTGTCTCTGTGTACAATAAAAATAAGGATTACGTCTTATCATAACCTACCAAATGTCAGCTTCAAAATGAGTTCTCGTTCAATGTTCTGGAGTAAAAGGTTCCAGAGTTCTAAGCGCTGAAAGAGGCTTGTTTTTATAAAATACGCTAAATTTGTCGCTCAATAGTACGAAAACCGTTTGACTTTCGATAGTATATTTTTGAAAATGCACTCCCCTCATCACCTTGTATAAATAGGGATAAAATTAGAGTATTAAAAAAATACGAGGTTTTTTATTGATCGATTTCATATGGAATAGCCCGTATGGACGTTGTAGGTCAAGGTTTTAATAACTAATGAGTTATTTTCCATCTTGTGAACTGTATCATTGTAATGATCTGGGTTGTAGCTCGTCAGCGACCTTCTGAAATGCAGGCCGACGTGTTCTAACAGGCGATTCCTGCCCTTTCTTACCGCTCGATTCACATGAGAGCGGCTAGCAACGTTGAGCGAGATATTTCACTTCTTAAATCAGCTTATGTTGTTACATAGTATAAAAGAAGACTTAAATAGACAGTAGAAAGGCACCAAATAAGAGTAGGTGCAAGTAAGAAGTGTGCAAGAAACGAAGAATTCAATATGCGTAAATGAAAGATAGCGAATATTGGTCGTAAATTCTTTCAATTTTATTGTAGTTATAGGGCCTACTTATTTTATTATTGTAATCTATAGAATCTTGCTTTGTTGATGGAGTCAGTTGTCCGAAGATAGGTTTGAGCCTAATAAGTGAACCAATAAGGTATCAGTCATTAGGCAACTAAGCCAGGAGATAATAGGGTAGAATGCCAGTTCCCTTCCCCCTGCATTGCATACAAACAATTATTCTTCCTCTGACATATCGTCAAGTGAGATGTACACATCAGCCAGAACCTCAATCAAGGTGGAATCTTATTTTAATCATTTACATTTTTCATTACTTTTCTTCTATCTCCAGCTTATCTATATTTCAATATTGAACTTTATGCTATAACTATTTTAGTAAATAAAATCATTATATTTCCTAAACTAACACTGAAAACTACGCCAAGAAACAAAGCACACCCATCTTAACTGTAACAATCAACACAAAAAAATTATTCAGACACAGTGTTGCCAACTCGATTCTTAAAATTTTGCTTTGAAACAGTGCAGAAACCGCTGAATTGCTATATTATCAACAATAATCTCACTAGACGTTTTGATTTTATCGATAAATCTGTGAGTGGAACACGAGCAGATTTATCTAGAGAAAATCAAAACTCGAGTGGGATTTAATTGACTATTACACGATTAGAAGAAAGTATATAAAGATTAGAAGTAACGAAGTACTCCAATACAATAAAATATTAATTGACTTACGAAAATACAACTGTCTTCAAATGTATTATTGTACCATCTCAACATTACAAATATTACGCTAGATGCATGCTAGATGGCAGTAGTGTGTTTATACAGACACACTAATGATTACTATTCAATAAATCTTAATATTAAACAATCTCTGATACGTGACTATCCATAATATCATATAGCAGAAGTTCTTTTTATCCTCTCAGAGCAGAAGCTATAACATAACCTAACTAATATACACAAGTGTTAGAAAAGTTTTAATTAACGACGATGACATAAAAATAAACATGAATAATTTTAAAAGGAATAATTATTGAATGTACAATTTTCAAATTTGAATGTGGTTGGTGGTTCAATTAATGTTATATTGGACGTGTGCGTAAAAGAAGTGGAACTCGTTGATTTAGGCCTACATGGTGTATTCAACTTATTCAGGATTTCCGAATGAATAATTTTAAAAGGAATAATTATTGGATGTACAATTTTCAAATTTGAATGTGGTTGGTGGTTCAATTGATGTTATATTGGACGTGTGCGTAAAAGAAGTGGAACTAATTGATTTAGGCCTACATGGTGTATTCAACTTATTCAGGATTTCCGAATGGTGCTCTTCATTTATTTGTAAATCGGATTTCAGAAGATGCATAGGTATGATCAGTGATTTTTATTAATTCTTGTTCTTGAATGCCAATGCGAGTCATATTTGAAACTGCTGTGCATCGACTGGAGTGGTTTGTAATTTTATATATATTTTTGACGTCCAGACCAGCGCAGTTTCAAATGTTGGCAAACAAAGAAACAAATGCTAGTGACGCGATAAAATTGTGCGATAAGCAGCCATGATTGGTTGAAATACGTCCTTTCGTACCGTTTTATTGGTCAAAAGTAGTATGACGTAGTAAGAGTGTAATAGTCAATATAAACTGAGATTATTATGCCGCTGTAAGTGCTAAAAATTTCGATTCCTCCTACATCCCTATATCAGCAATAGAAATTTAATAAATTTTACACACTAAACTAACATCGAAAAACATCAGAACTAGCACGAAAATCGCTGAATTGACAACAATGATTTAAATTTCAACCAATCAAGATCGTCCGGCAGACCACCAACCTTACCAAGGAAACTACCTGAAAATCTACATAACAGAATTTATTTTAGTTACTGAAAATTAAATTGAAATATAAAGGCCCATTCACAATGAAAATTAAACATAACCGTAACATAAACACAAAAGTTTGCGCCCAGGCCACCAAATGGGATCATTCACAATGATTCACATAAGCATTGACATAAACATTACCGTAAGACGTTAACATGTGCAAACTCCAAACTTTCATGCTTATGCTTACGTGATTTGCAAACAGAACACAATCGTGGAGCGCTGAAGTATACGACAGAATATGAGGAAATGGCGTCGTTGTTACGTTTCCATGGTTACCAAGTATGTTTGCTGTTTTGTTTATGTTCCCATCGTGAATGATAGTATGACTCTTGATTTTACCGTAACGTTTACATTCTTAAGTTAACGCTTACGTTATGTTTAATTTTCATTGTGAATGAACCTTAATATTGTATAAATTATATATAAAAATTTTAGTTTAAAAAATCTGAAATCTCCCTTGGGACAACCTGGAATCCGGGAGGGGGGATTCCTCTCCCTGAATTCATAAGCGCTGACGCATTGCGTGCTCCGTGTGTAGCAACGCTGTATGAAAACACAGGCACGTGTCTGCCGGCGCCCCGTCTGTTTGCTCGCCGCTAAGCGTCCGTGGCGGGTGCAGCGCGCTGGTAAATTGCATCGGCGCGCATCGCGGCGGCAGACACGGCAACGCCGGCCGCGACCTTCGGAATAGCCTCCATCAATCCGCTGAGTGCAGACGTGGTCCATTTCTTTTATTGTTCTGTGATCGTGTTTATTTGAGCAGATGCTCTTAGACAAGATGGAGTCTCGCAATTTACCAGGCCATTCGGTTCAGACTGGAGTGATGCACACCCGGTATGCGTTATTCAGGCGTTCCGCAACTGTGGTCCGCAACCCCGTCAAGTCTGAAACTGAACAGCGTCATATGTTGCATATCGTCAGCATTTTAGCATTAAAGCATTCCTAGTCTAGCGGGCCGTGTAAACCTATTTGACACATGAGAGGTGACTTCCCTTTCAATCTGAAACTCCTTCAGGCAAAAGTTTCTAGCTTAACTGTAAGTGTTGCTTCTGAAGTTACCTTAAGAGGGAACGTAATTGAATTTTGGGTGAACATTTTTGTTTATCTTTTTATTTTTGTAATATAATTATTATTTAGTGTCACCTGTTTAAAATGGTACCCTATATCATATAGTCTGTGATTACGGTGAAATTATATCATTTTGATTTCTAGATTTTCTGAGGATAGGTATGCAATCCCATGTTAAAATCGATAACATGTGGAAGAGAACAACCACCAGGATCGCCACCGTCGATTGAGAACGACCGCTAGATGGAAGTACAGTTGCTACAAGCAATTCAAATGACAGTTTAGGCCTATAACGTGACTTTTTATGCAGTAGCTAGATGGCAGCATAGTGAAATTGATAAAAGTTGTTGCCGTCAAAGTCTATAAGGCTGAGCAGTCTGTTATATGTGATCTGCGGTTTAACTCTCATTCTTCTTAAATTTACGGATTTTGGGCGGGAAATTGTATACTCTTTTACTTTTCAATTTATTCTTTGATATTTCCTTTTTAAAATGCTATATGACACGTGATTATACTAAAATTATATCCATGTTTACTTTTAATTTTTCTGGAGAGGGGGCGTAGTGTATGTATATATGTATGTATGTATTAGTAGTAGTATTTATTTATTTAACTTGGTAGAGATAAGGCCTCTCTGCCCCTCTACCAGGAGATTCCAACTATAATATGAACAATAAAATTACAATTAGTATTACATTTACAATTACAATTACAAATAAAATTACAATTAGTATTAAATTTACAATTACAATAAAAAATCAAAGTACGAAAAGATTACCTGACTAATGAAAGCTAGATAATTTATCATAGAGAAACAAAGAATATTTTATATTTACTGAATTACAAATTAAACCTAGAATAACAAAATTGTATGGTGATGAAATTACTGGATATTGAAATATTTTGTGATAGATTAAGGAAACTATTTACAAGAAACCAATTACTGACCAAGTACCCAGTAAGTTTGCGTTTGAATTCAATTTTATTTCGACAGTCCCTGATGCTGTATGTATGTATGTATGTATGTATGTTGTAACTATGTATGTATGTATGTTTGTTTGTTTAGTTGTTTGTATGTATGTATGTATGTATGTATGTATGTATGTATGTATGTATGTATGTATGTATGTATGTATGTATGTATGTATGTATGTATGTATGTTTGTTTGTATGTATGTTGTAACTATGTATGTATGTTGTAATTATGTATGTATGTTGTAACTATGTATATATGTATGTATGTTGTAACTATGTATGTATGTATGTATGTTGTAACTATGTATGTATGTATGTTTGTTTGTTTGTTTGTTTGTTTGTATGCATGCATGTATGTTTGTTTGTATGTATGCATGTATGTATGTTGTAACTATGTATGTATGTTGTAACTATGTATGTATGTATGTTGTAACTATGTATGTTGTATGTATGTATGTATGTATGTATGTATGTATGTATGTATGTATGTTTGTTTGTTTGTTTGTTTGTTTGTTTGTTTGTTTGTTTGTTTGTTTGTTTGTTTGTATGCATGCATGCATGTATGTTTGTTTGTATGTATGCATGTATGTATGTTGTAACTATGTATGTATGTTGTAACTATGTATGTATGTTGTAACTATGTATGTTGTATGTATGTATGTATGTATGTCTGTCTGTCTGTCTGTCTGTATGTATGTCTGTCTGTCTGTATGTTGTAACTATGTATGTTGTATGTATGTATGTTGTAACTATGTATGTATGTATGTTGTAACTATGTATATATGTATGTCTATCTGTATGTTGTAACTATGTATGTTGTAACTATGTATGTATGTATGTTGTAACTATGTATGTATGTTGTGACTATGTATGTATGTATGTATGTATGTATGTTGTAACTATGTTTGTATGTATGCATGTATGTTTGTATGTATGCATGTATGTTTGTTTGTATGTATGTATGTATGTTGTAACTATGTATGTATGTATGTTTGTTTGTTTGTTTGTATGCATGTATGTTTGTTTGTATGTATGTATGTACGTATGTATGTATGTATGTATGTATGTATGTATGTATGTATGTATGTATGTATGTATGTATGTATGTATGTATGTATGTATGTATGTATGTATGTATGTATGTATGTATGTATGTATGTCTCTTTGGGTAACTCTTATTTTAACGCTTATTTCGTAAGTTTAGTTTTCCACACAAAACGAACCTTTTTGTCAGCTTCTATTTAATACGGAAAGCTGAAATTTTCCGGAATTATTTTGATGTTGACATCAGTGGTCGGCAAAGATTAAGTCATATAAAATGCAGCCCGAAATACACAGCAAAAGGGAAGATAGGAGAGCAGGGTACTAGGTCACATCATTTGCATTTCATCTGTCCTGTTGACTTGTAACTGCCAGGTTGTTATTCGCAAGAGGAGGTCCGAACTGCATCCAGGTTGTGTTGGACACGTAGCAAACTTCAACGAGAGAACGAAGGAAGATTGTGTGCTCAGTTGTTCAAGTGTGACATCGATTGCGCGTTGTCCGCAGCCCCTGCAACGCAACTGATTGAATGACAACCGTGTTGCTGGACAGCAGCGATGATCAGAGTGCGGTGGTGAGCATTGCAGCTCTCCGTCCCACCTCACAAGGACTCGCTCTCAACTTCATATCGGATTTGCATAACTTTCAGTTGGCGAAGTTTTAATGAAAATTCGGCCGCCGGCGATCTCAGGTACGAACGGAGCCCCTCTGCTTCTTCACTAATGGCTGCAAGAGCGACTCAAGTCCAGTGCAACATTCGGCTTGAAGCTTTACTGTTGTTGGTGAAATTAAAAATATACGAGTATGATGATGGATACCTAGCGTATATCTTTTGTTTTCAGTTGACAAAACGGTCGTTACAAGTGGTCGGCATGGCAACTGAGCTCTATTAGTCTGGACAATGTTTAATTTATATCTTACATCGGGAACTTTTTCTAGAAAACTTTTGAAGCTATACAGCAGATATTTTACAGCTCATGAAAACATAACTTGGTTTAATGCCAAAACAGTAACTTTTCTTTAATTTATTTCCTTACTGACAAATAATTTCTTCTCCATTCGTATATTTATTCAATGATTTTCATTACACTACCCCCTGCAACATCTCCAAAATTTAACATATTTTTAAAACATTGTTTTAGTACCTGTAAAACAGTGGTCGGCATTTGTTGACTCGCAACCAGGGTCAAGGGATAAGACATGATATTCCTCCCCTTAACCTCCACTTATTCATTCAACGTTAAACAATTTGGGTATCCTCCTCTCCCTTTTGCTGTGTATTTCGGGCTGCATTTTAGATGACTTAATCTTTGCTGACCACTAATGTTAACATCAAAATAATTCCTGAAAATTTCAGCTTTCCGTATTAAATGAAATGGAAATATAAAAATTGGAGATTTATCCTTCGAAGAGGTGGAAAAATTCAAATACGTGGGAGAAACAGTAACAATATAAATGACACTCGGGAGGAAATTAAACGCAGAATAAATATGGGAAATGCCTGTTATTATTCGGTTGAGAAGCTTTTATCATCCAGTCTGCTGTCAAAAAAAATGAAAGTTGAATTTATAAAACAGTTATATTACCGGTTGCTCTGTATGGTTGTGAAACTTGGACTGTCACTTTGAGAGAGGAACAGAGATTAAAGGTGTTTGAGAATAAGGTTCTTTAGGAAAATATTTGGGGCTAAGAGGGATGAAGTTACAGGAGAATGGAGAAAGTTACACAACACAGAGCTGCACGCATTGTATTCTTCACCTGACATAATTAGGAACATTAAATTCAGACGTTTGAGATGGGCAGGGCATGTAGCACGTATGGGCGAATCCAGAAATGCATATAGAGTGTTAATTGGGAGGCCGGAGGGAAAAAGACCTTTGGGGAGGCCGAGACGTAGATGGGAGGATAATATTAAAATGGATTTGAGGGAGGTGGGATATGATGGAAGAGACTGGATTAATCTTGCACAGGATAGGGGCCAATGGCGGGCTTATGTGAGGGCGGCAATGAACCTCCGGGTTCCTTAAAAGCTATTTGTAAGTAAGTATTAAATAGAAGCTGAGAAAAAGGTTCGTTTTGTGTGAAAAAACTAAACTTACGAAATAAGCGTTAAAATAATAGTTACACACACACACACACACACACACACACACACACACACACACACACACAGTGAATTTGTATTGCAGTTTACAGATTGCAATTATGAATTAATATTTTGTATAGGTTTGCAGTTCTGCTTTTGTGTTTTTCCTGTCCGTGCTTGTGGATCAAGTGACATTGCGTGGCTTG
This sequence comes from Periplaneta americana, assembly GCF_040183065.1. Taxonomy (NCBI): domain Eukaryota; kingdom Metazoa; phylum Arthropoda; class Insecta; order Blattodea; family Blattidae; genus Periplaneta; species Periplaneta americana. Next base: position 207,736,249 of record NC_091120.1, read on the forward strand.
TCTTTACAACCTGGGATTGTTTCGTACACTTCTCGTGGTGAAGACAATGCTTGAAATTTTTGTCCTCCACAAAGCTCATCTGAAGAGGCATGTGAGGTACCTTGTTTACAATATTTATTAATTTGTATGAAGGCGAAAAGTTTATTCAGGTTAGGGGGATACGCTACTGGGTTTTGGTGATTTTCTTCATTTTTTAAATATAGTGCCAAAAGTCTACGGTTTCTTGAGGAATAACGTAGTGAAATTTTCATCACGATATCTTTATTCTGAGTTAGAAATTCAGTTTATCCCATATATTCAGAATGCTTATTACAAAGTTTAAAGTGATTTTACCGCAAATCAGGGTTTTTACATTTTAACTTACTAAAAATAACGTATGTCCTGAATTGCTACACCTAGAGTAGTTAAATTTTCTACACATATTCACAACAGATCTGTATATGAAATGCTGCATTCATTTACACATCTGGTTATTATTAACAAAACTGTGATTTTTTTGTCGGGCACCGAAGTTGAAAATAAGAAAAAAGTCAACCGGTATATTGACCAGGGAAAAAAGCCAGGCACCAATTCATTATAGGGGTTGTAGCTTCATTTTAATCTTTTGAGAAATTTGTTTTATTTATATCAAGCCTGATGTTACTAAAAATATAAATCACTATTAAATAAAAATAATGTATATTTTTTCCGGCCCTTATTTTTCAGCGTAAGAATCTGAGAAAAATTGTGCACGTATATTTAGCAGTCTATGTTTTAATATTTTAAAGGATATTTATATTGTAAATTATAAGAATTACGTAACTCAGTGACGCATGCCCTAAAAACAAAAATACATCATAACTACTTTTGTTATATCAGCTCTGAAAGAGAATCTTGTAATGAAAATTTCCTGCCTTAGAATCTGCAGTACATTTTTAATTCCTGTCCAGATATAAGGAATCGGAATGGGGACTAAATGAAGTAGATTGACCTCAGCAGAGATAAAATTCCCCGGAGAACAGAGGATGGCAGATGGCACCTTAGGGCCGTATCCATAGACATTTTTAGCGCGGGTTTCCGGTGGATGATCAGCGTTTTTCGTATTCATAAACCAGTGTTAGCGATAGGATATGATTTGAATTCTGTACTAGTAACCAGTGGATAGCCGGGGCTAGCTTAGTACGCTCGTAGCGCGTGCTGCGAAATGTCTATCAATATCACCCTTACTGTTTTGCGATGATGCAATTAACTCGAATTTTAGAGAAATATCGATAAATATGAGAGAGGAATATTCTGCGAATAACTGAGACAAAACAAGCCTATCTAATATTTATTATTATCAAATCTCTTACTATAATAATACCGGAAAGCTGTATACTAGCAGCATTGGCTTGAGTGCGAAAAATCGCGGACCTGACATCTAGCGGGGAGGGATGGAATTACGTCCACATACACACATATTAACATAGCGACATTCGGACTATTGTTTAAAACGTGAGTTATTAATGTGGAATTATATATGAAACACTTAAGAAATGTTGAATAATATTTAATGTAAAATTATTATCTTATATGAAAGCTACATATTATGAGAAATATTGTCTACTTCATATTACTTTCCGTAATTAATTGTTACATATTTTTTCTTTGGTTTACCGAGACAAAACAGATCTGATATTAGGAATGAATTTACAGTAATGCTTTATATACGCATTGCTGACAACTGCAAAGATAAAATTGATAGTAATCTGATGCTTGTAATAATTAGTAAAGACATGTGGACAACAATAAAACTTAATTTGATAAAACCTTAAAATCCAATACATTTTAACTTCTATTCATTTATTAGGTCTAAATAAAAAAACTAATTTGTATTTTTCTATCAACACAAAGACGAAGGAATTAGGCCTACTAAAGAATGTTGTTGACTTACGTTTTATGAACTGTCGGAAATCGAAAGTACGATTTGGAGCAATTTGTAATGCTGCAATTGTCGCAATTGTAAACAGCACATATACACCCTGACATTTTAACACAGCACTAATTAATAAAACTATTAACTAGCCCAGCAACAATATACATTGCAGTTGATTACAGCTTGTTTCGCGAGTGTCTCCACACCGGCCGCCTAGGCAGCACCAGCGTCGTTCGCACGCAGAATTGCTAGCTGTCCGGTATTATTATAGTAAAGTAGCCTATTTGTTATTATTAAAATAATCCTGAAATTATAATTATTAGCAAACCTCTCTGAGGTGCAGGCAGACTAAATAGGTCTAAATTATTCAGGAAGAAAGGAGAAAATATATCTGTAAACCAAAATTAAGAATAAATCTAATTTATGTTAAATAATTGAACTGAACTGCAGTCAAATGTCTCTCTGTAGCCTGCACTATGTGGGTGTAGTTCCCTCTGCAGCCGCTATGCGCGCTGTCTGTTGACTTCGGCTTCAGCTTGACGTAGTTGGCATAGTTTCATTGTTCGCAAGCCGCCAATAAATTGTACAGTTTCCTTTCTTCTCTGTTTTTATCTCTTTCTCTTGTCCCCTCTTCTTCGTACACGTGTGTTTTTGCGTTATTTTTCTTCCTTTTCGTCTTCTTTTAACTTTATTTCTGTCTCTTTGTTCCCTTTTTATTTTCATCTTATTTATTCCTCAGTTTCTTGTCCTTCATCTGTTTGATATTCTTATTCTTCTCTTGCTCTTTCTAGATCGCTGTCAGTGGCGGCTCGTGCAGTTAATTTCTTTGTCTCTGTTGCAGGTTTTCGAGCTCCTCTCTCCAGCCCCACACGGTGAGTACAGTTGTCTCTTCCCCTTGCATGCACCTTGTCTTGTGTCTTGTTCATCTGAATTAGTTTCTCAGACGATAAACCTGTGAATTTATACGTATATTACATATAAATCAAGACGTGTTGTAACAGGTCATTGCGGGAAGCCTAGCTTAATGAATGAGCTGGTGCATAACAGCTCTGACTTGTCCCTCCGAGTTTAATGGAAGTATACAATCGCACCCTTCTTAACGAACTGAGAGCGTCTCATCCATTGAAACTGGTCGTTTTTTGTAAAAAGATATTAATTTAAATTTCGTGTACGTCATATCTGAATGTAGGGCTACTGATTCTGAAAGTAAACAAGAAGTTAAAGCCGCCTAATGTTCTCGCCATTTAGTACGTGATTCAAATTCTAATTTATTCACAATTTACATTTGAATTGAATACATATGAATAGATACCCGAAATGAGCATATGCTCGTGCTCGGGTACAGTCCAGTAGTCTACATAAATTTTACAGGGTGCAAATAATAATGCTGATGATATAAATAATAGTAACAATAATAATAATAATAATAATAATAATAATTTATTTATTTAGAATATTAATGTGCGAAACAACAGCACAAGGCCAATTACAGTTTAGCACGATACAAAACAAAACAAAACAACAAATGATGATGAGAATGAATGATAGAAATGGCAGTGAGGTGAAATACAATCAATATAATAGTCTACATTAATCAATTGACCAAATGCAACAAATAAATAGCACAAATAATTATTAAAATTAGTTCAGTGAGATAATTAAAATAATGACAATTAAATGGAATGAATTACAAATGAATTAATGAAATCATATAAATGAAGACTGGAATAATATAAGTAATATTGTAAAGATATGCAATTGACAAGAATAGTATGATACATATCTTAACAAATGGCATAAATTAATAAAACTGACATAAAAACTCAAAGATATACTACACATTAAATGGATCCAAGTTCAATCCATGCAAATTAGCATATTTAATATATCTGCAGACCGGAGAGAGAGATTTAGAATTCCTATTATAAAACATTTTATGAAATCTTAAACCATTAGCTGGAATACGAAGACTGATATTGCTTATGAAAGATTCACAATCAATATCACCCTCAATGACTTTACAAAAAAATAAATAATCAAGATCCTGACGTCTGGTAAACAAACTACCGCAATTGAAATATTCGCAATTAATCTCATAGTTATAATTGGAATTTGGTAAAAATCTATAAGAACATAAGGAAATAAATTTTCTTTGAATATTCTCCAATTTAGCCGAGTCAGTGGAAGTAATGGAGTTCCATACAACAGATGCATATTCAAGCTTGGATCTAACCAACGTATAGTATAAAATTAATAAACACATAGGAGTGGAAAAAGAATAAATTATAGACCTAATTAGACCAAGCATTCTTAATGAATGGGTATAAATATATTGCACATGATCATGGAAATATAATTTTGAATCAAGTAGGACACCAAGATCTCTAATACTATCTTTCCTAGTAATTACGACATTACTGAGAGAATAGTTAAATTTTAGGGAGATAGTTTTCCGTGAAAAGGAAATAACAAAAGTTTTGGATTGATTAATTTTCATTCCATTTTCAACAGACCATTGTGAAATTGAATTAATGTCATTTTGAAGAATTGAACAATCAGCCGAACTATTAATTTTACGAAAGATAATAATATAATAATAATAATAATAATAATAATAATAATAATAATAATAATAATAATAGAATAACAGTGACGGAGATGATACAAAGACAGTAATACAAATTAATTCATTGATAATAATAATAATAATAATAAAAATAATAATAATAATATAATAATCGTGATAGAAATGATACAAAGATTGTAATACAAAATAATTCATTAATAATAATAATAATAATAATAATAATAATAATAATAGTAATAAAACAAAACTATTTACAATAATAAAATAAATACTGAGACATAAAATAAAATATAAAACCACTAGCGAGAGTTAACACAACTTAAATAAGCATATAATAACCGGAAATAATGCCAAACTCGAAAATCAACAGAAAAGTTCGTTGTAACGCAGACGACAGCAACCGCCGTATTGACATTGTGTTGTGCATTAATGGTAGTAGGGGGGAGCCGAAAGTCCACGTAACTGCCGTTCTCTTCGAATCTTCTCGTACAATCATGGGAAGTTAATGCTGAAAGACAGAATGTCTAGGAGTCAAACTGTTCATTATTACCAGGATAAATACAAATAATACTGAAATATATTAATCAAGTTTCAGTTATAGATCTCCCCTTTTGTGCAAGAGGTATCATATCAAAATATTTTATGAATGACGGGGAAAATATAAATTTCAAGAACTCTCTAGTGACAGAGATAGTGACAAGTACAATCAAGTGTATCTGTAGCGATGCTAAGAAATCATTTATTGGAGATATGCACTGTTATTAATTAATGAAGTGATCTATTTATATTTATTACAATGTTTTATCTTATAGGTTACATGCATCAGGTAAATACAATAAATATTAGTAATATATAATGCTAGTAACACTTAAAATAATAATAAAATTTAACAAATATCATACAAACATTTTCACTTTATTTTTAAACTTACGAACATGATGCGACAGTTCGAATTTATGGTCATTCACTTTTAAAAATAGAACTACAGAAAGAAAATAATGAAACATGACAAATGAGATTTTTATCCGATTCAGAGGCGAGCAGTGTTACACAAACGTTATGAACATAGCTTTATCATTAATGCTTCACCACCATAACTTACTATAGTGACAGGTACGTTTGCCTGTGCTGGATAACAGTACCGCTGGACTTGGGATACTAGATTATTTAATGTATTAAAACGCTTATCTGGAAAAGTTCCGTACTCCAGATAATAGATTGATAGATTCTCTCTGTGAAATACTCTGTAAGCACCTGGTGTGCATAATTTCTCTATTACTTCATCGTTTGCCAAAATAACTTAACAAAATGACACGGGGATTCATGAAATTCCTGTAATTGCAATGTTGTTCGTATTGCTGCTATGTGTATGGTTAGGGATGTAAGGATGTGTGGGATTTGGAATAAAAGTTTGATATTTCTTTTAATTTCTGTCTTCACACTCCCCGCATTTAAATTCAATAAGGCGGAGCCTTCTCGTTAACTGGTTCATAATAACTTCCTCATTCCACGAGGCCTAGTCTCCAGACAACAATGCAATCGATAGTCGAAACGATTCAATATGAAATTATAATGGATAATAATAAATGTCATTACAGAGAATTGGATTCACTTGGAAATTATGTCACAGTTAAGAACTTGAGAATGAAATTATGTTAAATCAACTATTTCTGTATTTATATTGATTAAATTGAAATTATTTCGTCAATATTTTACATTTATTAACATATGTTTCATGAAAAGTCCCTCTGCTAAACGAAATCACACAGCAACTGTTTTAACAAGGCCCCCTTATATAAAGATATAAACCACTGAAATATAGAAGCTTGTAAAATACGTTATTCGTTTACTAATTAATGTCATCGTTATTGTTGGAATTTATCTATATAAAGAGACGACATCTCGCATGGCTGGGCAGAAATACCACAGTCTAGAATGTACAGTCAAGAAGCTTGAGTTGATGAGAGTACTAGGAACAATAGACTATGCCGGTACTATTTCGCATTGTCTATGATGGGGCGATAGTAGCGATCCTAGTGGTTAGCAACTATCTATGGATGCATATTTCCTACGTATTAAGTTCGTGACTGTATATACTAGACTGTGGAAATACTGTGATTTACATAACCTCTTAAAATATAAAAACAAATGGAGATGGGATACCCTAACATAAGACATAAATTACATATGAAGTTCTTTAACTAACGAATGCATTGCAGGTGGCGTCGACAAGCTCCCATAGGCCTAAGGGGTAATGTAATTTTTATTGCACCCTTTTTTAGACTGGGACGCAGAGACAACGTTTCACGCTAAGACAAGTCTATAGTTTCGGCCGATTTGGATAAATTGTTTTCGAAGCGGATGAGTGTTATTCATTAAAAAATTGTTATTAAATTTCATATGCATTACCCACAGTTCAATTGACTCAAAGATGGGGAATGTTCACAAAATCGAACCAATAGTTTAGGAGGAATGATCATAGACGTTATGTCGACTATTACACTTTCATTACGTCACACTACTTTTGACCAATAAAACGGTACGAAAGGACGTCTTTCAACCAATCATGGCTGCTTATAGCACAATTTTATCGCGTCCCTAGCATTTATTTAATTTTATCGCGTCCCTAGAATTTGTTTACTTTTATCACTACCCTAGCATTTGTTTCTTTGTTTGCCAACATTTCAAACTGCACTGGTCTGGCCGTCAAAAAACAGAAAATTACAAACCATTCCAGTCGATGCACAGCAGTTTCAAATATGACTCGCATTGGCATTCAAGAACAAGAATTAATAAAGATCACTGGTCATATATGAAGAGCACCATTCGCAAATCCTGAATAAGTTGAGGGATACACCATGTACAGTCTCCCTGGAAAAGGATGAGACGATTGAATATTCCTAAGTCTCAGATGTAAGACACTGCGCATGATCGGAGACCAGAGCACTGATACACAAGATAACGAATATTGAGTTATTTAAATTCAGGTTATTTGGTTTGTTACTAACATCATTCCGAAATTCACTTCAAAAACTGCAAAAAATATGATAATATTACGTAAATAAAAGACAAATATATACATAAATCGTGTAGTTAAATCGACAATGGACCTTCATGACTAGATCGACACTCCGCGCAGAAAGGAAAGCTTTCATGTCGTTTCCATAGCTCAGACGGTAAGACTTCTGCGTGTTGTGTAGACGAGTGCGAGTTCGATTCTTAGTCTATACAACGATTTTTTTGTCTAAATAACGTTGAAATAGCTAAGTAACGTTGAAATAAAGTTTTAAAATGTCCTGAGATTAAGTGTTAATGATCGCAAACAATACAAAATTACAAGTTATAATATTATAAACGTTAATCTAATGAATGCATTTATACACACACATATACAATGTAAATGCATATATATTAAAAACTAATAATTAAAATGAAATTAAAAAATATATGTAATAATAGACAAACTTTTACAAAGGTTTAGAGTCCTTAGGCTATGTCATTTGTTGAGTAATTATTACAATAGTTTATTAATAGATTTCCCATATGTGTAAGAAATGCACTCGCATAAAACAATTTTTGTTAAAAGTATGGCTTTGGATTATTTCATTCTCACCCCTTCAGTTGATTTTTAACTATTTTATCTACGTGTTTGCAATAGTGTTTAATTTAATGTGCATTCAATTTTATTCATGTTATGATTGAATGAAAAAGCACTGTTGCAGTTATTGACTAATTACATATTATTAATACTAATTATTAAATGCATCCGTTAAGTAACCAATTGCAGTATCTTTTGCAAAATCTTGAATGTTTAAGTTGTCAATAATATTTCTGAACTATATACTATAAGACGTTGAAATAATTTGCAATAGATTTGGGATCCTCTACTTTATAATCATTGGTTTTTGATGAAAATAATATTTCCTTTCTTAGGATATCTACAAGTTTAAATTTAATAATATTCCGAATAGGTTTATCTGAATTTTGTACTTTTCTATTCAAAGGTATTCTATTTCCCTCTTTCATAATTTTTTATAAATTGCACTGTACTTCTTGCAGTATTTAAGAACATGAGGATCATTACATTTAATAATATTCCGAATAGGTTTATCTGAATTTTGTACTTTTCTTTTCAAATGTATTCTATTTCCCTCTTTCATAATTTTTGATAAATTACACAGTACTTCTTGCAGTATTTAAGAACATGAGGATCATTACATTGCAACTCCGACATGACCAGCGCTATGTGCCCCGACGTGAAAGATCGGGGCGCTTTAGCATATCGTGTTGGGGGTGGATGTCTTACGATGGACCTGGCGTTATAGAACGCATCGATGGCCGGTTTAATGCGGGAACTTACGAGCACATTCTGGAAAATATATTCCTTCCTTCCGCCCGAGAACTTTTTCCCGAAGGAACATTGCTGTTCCAGTAGGATAACCATCCCGTGCACTATGCTGCAAGCATTCAAAGATGGTTTCCAAGGAGACCCGAGATGGAAATCATTAATTGGCCTCCGAAGTCACCTGATTTGAATGTCATCGAAAATTTATGGGCGGAATTGAAAAAGAGAAGGATAGTCACCTATGCCCACCAACGCCCTCGAAATCGAGACGAATTGTGGGATCAAGTTGTTGACACCTGGAAAGATCTCGCCGAGGATCAGAACTTATTCCACAATCTCGTAACATCCATGCCGGATCGACTTAGAGCTGTAATAGAAGCTGATGGCATGTGGACAAAATTTTAAGTTAACGGGTCTCTTTTTGTTTCTTATGATTATTGTTTGAGGAAGAATACTTTTAACTTCCAAGTAAGATTTATTTTTTTACGAGGTTCAGCCCACTTGTAAGACCCAGAAATTGGGCATAAATTATTCCATATTTTTCGACAAATTAGACAGTCGAGGAACTCTGAACAAATTAATTCCACCTCAAGTAAAAAAAAAAAGTTTTACCTGGGATCGAACACGAGACGTTTCGGTTATACAGTGGAACCAACACGCTACTATATGAGCTACCGAGGCAAGACAGTGACAGCAGCAGTCCAGAATGTAGATCTCATAGCAGGCATTTGCCATTCGGTACAGAGAAGCAATGATATTTTGTGACTCGAGCTATGGTGTGAAATCGTGGCCTTAAATAGCTGTCTTCTTCGTGATCCTTATTGTGGTCCTTGTAACAATTCTTGTATTATTTTTCATGGTATTTATCGTTACGTCGATATCGAGTGAACCGCGCTGTAGAACTTTAACGTCCGACGACCAAGAATCGTCTCATTCTTTTTAAGGGTAACTGTACATCAACGAGTTCACTTCTTTTACGCACACGTCTAATATAACATTAACTGAACCACCAACCACTAAAACATTCAAATTTGAAAATTGTACTTTCACTAATTGTTTCTTTTAAAATTATTCATGTTTATTTTTATTTCATCATCGTTAATTAAAACGTTTCTTGTTTATTTAATCATCCCTAATTAAAACTTTTCCAACATTCGTTTATATTATTTAGGTTATGTTATAGCTTCTGCTATATGATATTATGGATAGTCACGTATCAGAGATTGTTTAATACTAAGATTTATTGAAAATCATCTGTCAAGTGACGTTGATTTCTGGGATCCGGATGATTGAAGTGGAATGCAAATGTTCTAATAAAAATGAAACTGAATCAACAAAGCCATCTTGACTAGTAACCGTCCACAGAGTTCAATGAAGATTCCATAGTTGGCACAACTGATAACAAAAAAACATAATCATAAAACACTACTGCCATCTAGCGTAATGTTGACATGGTACAATAATACATTTGAAGACAGTTGTATTTTCGTAAGTCAATTAATATTTTATTGTATTGGAGTACTTCGTTACTTCTAATCTTTATATACTTTCTTCTAATCGTGTAATAGTCAATTAAATCCCACTCGAGTTTTGATTTTCTCTCGATAAATCAAAACTTCTAGTGAGATTACTGTTGATAATATCCAGTCGCTGGAATAAGATGTCTTGCAGCGAGGTCGTACTTCCCTTGACATTTGATGTAGCCAGATAAAAAATGTCTTTTAGGACTGACGCTTACCTTATAAGTCAAGAGCGTAGGTCTTGATCATGTTAGCTCCAACAGATGTTTAGGTATATAAATTATAAAATGTGCCTGGAATGTTGCGACATCCACACAACAAATACACGTGGAGGTTTTGCTTGCTGCTCACTTCTGCAGCAGTAAATTGTAAGTCTCACGGCTGGCAGGTTTGTGGGGCTTCAACAAGGGAATTATGGCGCTTGTCACATAATATTAACAAAAAACCTTCTTCGTCTAATGAAGCGAGAGCGTCGCAGGTGAGCTGGGGGCTGCTGTGCTCTTTATTATTCAGTGATAACAGGCTTCGCCACGCCAACCAACACCCTCTTGTTCTGTGGTCAGTTTCATTATATTTATTCGGAAGTTACACATAAAAAATTTATTTCTACACGACACGTAAAGTACTTGTAAAATACGTAATTTGTCATAAGTGTAAAAAAATGTAATAAAGTCAAAACTTGCTGTAGCCTAATATATTAAATAAGCGAAGTCTTAAAATGTTACTGTAGTTTCCAGCGCCCATTACGTGCGGTAATTCATTCAAACTCTTCATTTCTTCAATCTTTTGAAACGATACACCGTTACCACACACTGTTTCTGCGCGTTGCTTAGCTACTTCCCATGCCGATACAGATCCCAGAGTTTACTAGTCAAGTGAGGTTGACCACTGGGATCCGGAATTAACAAAATATTAAAGATAAATGGAAATGAAACAACTGCCTTCAAATGTATTATTGTACCATCTCAACATTACGCTAGATGGCAGTAGTGTTTTATGATTGTTTTTTTTGTTATCAGTTGTGCCAACTATGGAATCTTCATTGAACCTCTGTGGACGGTTACTAGCCAAGAAGGCTTTGTTGATTCAGTTTCATTTTTATTAAAACATTCGCATTCCACTTCAGTCTACCGGATCCCAGTAATCAACGTCACTTGACAGATGATTTTCAATAAATCTTAGTATTAAACAATCTCTGATACGTGACTATCCATAATATCATATAGCAGAAGCTATAACAAACATAACCTAAATAATATAAACGAGTGTTAGAAAAGTTTTAATTAGGGATGATTAAATAAACAAGAAACGTTTTAATTAACGATGATGAAATAAAAAATAAACACGAATAATTTTAAAAGAAACAATTACTGAAAGTATAACTTTCAAATTTGAATGTTTTAGTGGTTGGTGGTTCAGTTGATGTTATATTAGACGTGTGCGTAAAAGAAGTGAACTCGTTAATGTACATGGTGTATCCCTCAACTTATTCAGGATTTGCGAATGGTGCTCTTCATATATGACCAGTGATCTTCATTAATTCTTGTTCTTGAATGCCAATGCGAGTCATATTTGAAAGTGCTGTGCATCGACTGGAGTGGTTTGTAATTTTCTGTTTTTTTTTTTTTTTTTCACGTTAAGTCCAGTGCAGTTCGAAATGTTGGCAAACAAAGAAATAAATGCTAGGGTAGTGACAAAAATAAACAAATGCTAGGGATGCGATAAAATTAAACAAATGCTAGGGACGCGATAAAATTGTGCGATAAGCAGCCATGATTGGTTGAAAGACGTCCTTTCGTACCGTTTTATTGGTAAAAAATAGTATGACGTAGTAAAATTGTAATAGTCAAAATAAAGTGATTATTTTGCCGCTGCGAGTGCTAAAAATGTGTCCTAAATCCCTATATCAGCAATAGAAGTTTAATAAATTTTACCAATACCAATGTCGACTTCGTCTATTTCCCTTTATCTGCTCACCAAAGGATTTCTGTTCACAGAAGCCAATGTTAAAAGAGAAAACAAGTTCTTTTAATTGAAATGGGAATGGCTGTCAAATTGCACTATAGAATAGTGTGTTCTTCGCGGGTAAGAGACGCTAGCCCCAGGGTGCTCTGTGCTGATAACCGCTGCTCTAAACATTTTCCCAACTTTTGTCACCTAAGCAACCCGATGCTTCAGGCTTTGTCTATGATACACGCTTGTTAGTGGACTGTTTTTATTGCAGTCAGTAGAGCAATGGAAGTGGGATGGCGTATTGTGTACTCTAAATCGTTACCAGAGCCTGGAAATAGACAGGTTATGTTGTGACGTCATTTTATGCACTGTAAAACCCGTATAGTAGCTCTGAATGTGTGTGCGGACTCAGAAGAAGAAGTTTGCCGACTGTGTGGTCGTTCCATGCAAGCGTAATGAAGTCCTTTAATTTCCTTAATCCCCGCCGCTGGCTCAGGTGGCGCTCTTACCTCTGATCGCAGCGCATTCATCACGACTCCCCTTTCAATTATGCAAACCCGAGCGCGGCTAATCAAGCTGTTTTTGTGCTCCGTATCACTTCCTTGCTGCTTCCGTTCCTCACTGTCCTCTGTAGCGAGGATTTGATCTCGCAGTGAGTAGTTCAGATCTCTCCGCATGCAAAACCGACTGAGGCGTCCTGCTCTATGGAGGAGCTTGCTTGGGGAGGTTCCATGTGGAGCGCAGGAATCTAGGCTCAAGACTCCTATTTCTAAAGGGTTTAATTTGAAAAACGCTCAGATTTGTGTGGGGATGGCGATGTAATTCTGTGGTCTATTGCTTTTAGTATTTAGTATTTATTTAGTCATGCCATGGGCATGAGGCCTCTTTACCCCTTCCAGGGGATTATTTATTTATTTATGTATTTATTTATTTATCTATGTATTTATATATGTATTTATTTATTTATCTATGTATTTATGTATTTATTTATTTATGTGTTTATTTATGTATTTATTCATTTAGTTATTTATTTATGAATTTATTTATGTATTTATTTATTTCTTTATTTATTTATGTATTTATTTATTTATCTATTCATGTATTTATTTCTTTATTTATTAATGTATTTCTTTATTTATTAATGTATTTATTTAGTTATTTATTAATGTATTTATTTCTTTATTTATTAATGTATTTATTTCTTTATTTATTAATGTATTTATTTATTAATGTATTTATTTATGTATTTATTAATTTATGTATTTATTTAGTTATTTATGTATTTATTTATTTATGTATTTATTTATTTATTTATGTATTTAGTTATTTATGTATTTAGTTATTTATGTATTTATTTATTTATGTATTTATTTATTTATTAATGTATTTATTTATTTATGTATTTATTTATGTATTTATTTATTTATTTATGTATTTATTTATGTATTTATTTATTTATTTATGTATTTATTTAGTTATTTAGTTATTTATGTATTTATTTAGTTATGTATGTATTTATTTATGTATTTATTTATTCATTTAGTTATTTGTTTATTTACGTATTTATTTGTTTATTTATGTATTTACTTATTCATGTATTTATTTAGTTATTTATTTATGTATTTATTTATTTATTTCTTTATTTATTAATGTATTTATTTATGTATTTATTTATTTATGTATTTATTTATTTATGTATTTATTTAGTTATTTAGTTATTTATGTATTTATTTAGTTATGTATGTATTTATTTATGTAATTTATTTAGTTATTTGTTTATTTATGTATTTATTTAGTTATTTAGTTATTTATTTATTTATTTATTTATGTATTTATTTAGTTATTTATTTATGTATTTATTTAGTTATTTATTTATTTATGCATTTATTTATTTATGCATTTATTTATGTATTTATTTATTTACTTATTTATTTGTTTTTTATTTATTTATTCTGGCAGAGTTAAGGCCATGAGGCCTTCTCTTCCACACTACCAGAAGTAAAACACATAATGAAACAATGACAAAAATAGTAAAGTCATACTTAAATATAAAAATCATTTTCATGCACATTAACAAGCTTACACGGGCTATAATGAAATATTAACTGAACATGATACATAATTAAGTTATTTACAATTCATGTCCTAATTCTACTTTATGATAGGCCTTAATGACAACTTATATAAACACACAGAATAACCTATAAAAATCGGCTAACACTCACAATTCAATTTCATGTATAAGTATGTAATTCTTAATTCTTAGTTTAAATTGATTAACCGTTCGGCAATCCCGGACACGACGAGGTAAGGAGTTCCATACAACTACATCAAGAATACATTTAAAATAAAAATGGAGATCAAATTTACAATTACAATAAAATGAAAGCTCTAAAACATTACCTGATTAATAAAGACTAGAAAATTTATTGGAGAAGTTAAGAACGAACAAAGAATTAGTCACTGAGGTACAAATTAAATGTACAGTAATTATATGAGGATGAAATTATTGTGTTTGAAGTATTTGATGTTAAAACAAGAAAACTGCTTACAAGACACATGTCTGAGCCGGTCTCAATTACTCACCAAGTGCCTGATAACTTTGCAAATTGTATTTTATTTCGGCCACCCGTCAAGCTGGCTGGCAACGAATTCCAGAGTCTTTTAGGACACATCCCAACATTCGTCTTCGCACTTCACAGGCAGGATGAGTTGTCTTAATTTAGAAGACTAGCCAATTGGCTGTGAGTTGACAATAATATGGCCGCTCTACCCTGAGACAAGATGTTTGGAAGGACGAGCGTTGGTCAACAAAAAATGCAACAAAAATAAATGCCTTGCGGAAGACAGACGTTACAGATCACTCAGCCAGCATCTACTGTACCATTCCTTCTTTCTTTCTTTCTTTCTTTCTTTCTTTCTTTCTTTCTTTCTTTCTTTCATTCTCTCTTTCTTCCTTCCTTTCTTTCTTTCTTTCTTTCTTTCTTTCTCTGTTTCTTTCTTTCTTTCATTCTCTCTTTCTTTCTTTCTTTCATTCTCTCTTTCTTCCTTTCTTTCTTTCTTTCTTTCTTTCTCTGTTTCTTTCTTTCTTTCATTCTCTCTTTCTTCCTTTCTTTCTTTCTTTCTTTCTTGCTTTCTTTCTTTCATTCTCTGTTTCTTTCTTTCTTTCATTCTCTCTTTCTTCCTTTCTTTCGTTCTCTCTTTCTTTCTTTCGTTCTCTCTTTCTTTCTTTCGTTCTCTCTTTCTTTCTTTCCTTCTCTCTTTCTTTCCTTCTCTCTTTCTTTCTTTCTCTCTTTCTTTCTTTCATTCTCTCTTTCTTTCTTTCTTTCTTTCTTTCATTCACTCTTTCTTCCTTTCTTTCGTTCTCTCTTTCTTTCCTTCTCTCTTTCTTTCTTTCTTTCTTTCTTTCTTTCAGTTTCTCTTTCTTTCTTTCTTTCATTCTTTCTTTCTCTCTTTCTTTCTCTTTCTTTCTTTCTTTCATTCTCTCTTTCTCTCTCTCTTTCTTTCTTTCTTTCTTTCTTTCTCTCTTTCATTCATTCATTTTTTCTTTCTTTCTCCCTTTCTTTCTGTCTTTCTTTCTTTCTCTCTCTTTCTTTCTTTCTCTCTCTCTTTCTGTCTTTCTTTCTCTCTCTCTTTCTCTCATTCTCTCTTTCTTTCATTCTCTCTCTCTTTCTTTCTTTCATTCTCTCTTTCATTCTTTCTTTCTCTCTTTCTTTCTTTCTTTCTTTCTTTCTCTCTTTCTTTCTTTCTTTCTCTCTTTCTTTCTCTTTCTTTCTTTCATTCTCTCTTTCATTCTTTCTTTCTCTCTTTCTTTCTTTCTTCCTTTCTTTCTCTCTTTCTTTCTTTCTTTCTTCCTTTCTTTCTTTCTTTCTTTCTCTCTTTCTTTCTTTCTTTCTCTCTTTCTTTCTTTCTCTCTTTCTTTCTCTCGTTCTTTCATTCTCTCTTTCTTTCTCTCTTTCTTTCATTCTTTCTTTCTTTCATTCTCTCTTTCTTTCTTTCATTCTCTCTTTCATTCTTTCATTCCCTCTTTCATTCTTTCATTCTTTCTTTCTTTCTTTCTTTCTTTCTTTCTTTCATCATTCTTTCTTCATTCATTCATTCTTTCTTTCTTTCATTCATTCATTCATTCATTCATTCATTCATTCATTCATTCATTCATTCATTCATTCATTCATTCTTTCTTCTCTCATTCTTTCTTCATTCATTCTTTCATTCATTCATTCATTCATTCATTCATTCATTCATTCTTTCTTTCTTTCTCGTTTCTTTCTTTCTTTCTCTCTCTCTCTTTCTTGCTTCCTTCGTTTCTTCGTTTCTTTCTTTCTTTCTTTATTTCTTCCTTTCTTCCTTCCTTCCTTCATTCAGTGTTCTCCCCAAGGGAAGGCCCTTCAGTGCAAACCCAGCATTCTTCAATTTCTCCTCTTTTCCCTTCCTCTCAGTCTCCGCATTTGGTCCATATGGTTATGGTTCTCTTGTTGTTACATTTTGATACTCCTGTGTTATTGATTAAATCAACATAAAACAAGATATTCTTAACAGAAAATGACAGAATTGATATTCTGATGATAGGATTTGGTGATAGAAAACGTACACAACAAGAGGTGACTACCTCTGTGGCGTAGGGGTCAGCATGCAGAGGGCCCGGGTTCGATTCCCGGTCGGGTTGAATTTTCTGGTTGAGGTTTTTCAGGGTTTCTCCTCAACCATAAGGCAAATGTCAGGAAATTCGGGCCACAACATCCCTGAATATCACCGGCCTCATTCATCACCGAAATCATATTCATAACAAATCAGTAATACATATACAGTCGCCATCTAGTTCACAACAATAGAACCAGTCTCAACAATAGTACACAGGCCTTCGGATTTCACCCAAAAGATTAACTCGCGATATGACCAAAGATGTTAAAGCGAGTATAAATAACAGCGAGGGGGAAAAAAAAAACAAGAGGTATGCATACCAAATACCTTACTATAATAATACCGGACAGCTAGCAGTTTTACGTGCGAACGACGATGGACCTGCCGGTGTGGAATACTCGCGAAACAAGCTGTAATCAACTGCAATGTATATTGTTGCTGGGCTAGTTAATAGTTTTATTAATTAGTGCTGTGTTAAAATGTCAGGGTGTATATGTGCTGTTTATAATTGCTACAAGATTGCAGCATTACAAATTGCTCCAAATCGTGCTTTCGATTTCCGACAGTTCATAAAACGTGAGTCAACAACATTCTTTAGTAGGCCTAATTCCTTCGTCTTTGTGTTGGTAGAAAAATACAAATTAGTTTTTTTATTTAGACCTAATAAATGAATAGAAGTTAAAATGTATTGGATTTTAAGGTTTTATCAAATTAAGTTTTATTGTTGTCCACATGCCTTTACTAATTATTACAAGCATCACATTACTATCAATTTTATCTTTGCAGTTGTCAGCAATGCGTATATAAAGGATTATTGTAAATTCATTCCTAATATCAGATTGATTTTGTCTCACTAAACCAAAGGAAAAATATGTAACAATTAATTACGGAAAGTAATATGAAGTATGCAATATTTCTCATAATATGCAGCTTTGATATAAGATAATAATTGTACATTAAATACTATTCAACATTTCTTAAGTGTTTCATATATAATTCCACATTAGTAACTCACGTTTTAAACAATAGTCCGAATCTCGCTATGTTAATATTTGTATATGTGGACGTAATTCCACCCCTCTGCGCTAGATGTCAGGTCCGCGATTTTTCGCACTCACGCCAATGCTACTAGTATACAGCTGTCCGGTATTATTATAGTAAGGTATTTATGCATACTTTTAACGAAACTATTCCAAGTAATCCATCTATGTCTCAGTGAATAGAAGCGAAATTCAGAAAAGATGGAAATGCCAGAGACATAAAATAGTAATATACGTTACAAGAGCGGTATGTTGACGTTTTCATGGTCGAGGAAGAGATTCAAAAAGCGAAACGTAGTTGAGCTTCTTTAATTTCCGAGAACATGAAAACAAACATACCCCTCGTGTATCGTACATTATTTTGTGCGAAGATCGTTTATTACATACCTGAAAGACGAATTTCTAATTAGTTGCAATGAAATCTCCATGTTGGTTGCTGTTTAATGACGGCAACTTCGGAAAACCAAAATATCTTTCTTCAACATTGTTGCTATAAAATGTTTTCTGTGTTTACTATACTCAAGCAGGCCATGATATACGTCTGTCTTTTTTTTCCCCCAGTTTATAAATGCGAACTTGAAACAAACGGTAATGTTATGTATGGAATCTTGTTGATTTTTTCACGGCTTCCTTAATGCTACTTGTATCAGGAATGCAATAAGTTTCGTGGAGTAGTAGACTTTAATTAATTTTTGCAAATATTTAAAAACAATAATTAACATTGCAATTTAGGTGAAATTGCAGTGGTAAGTTTCCAATTTATAATTATTACTATGTTAAACGTCTCTAAAAAGTAATATGTTAAAAGCCTAAAGCAGTAAAATGAATGTCGCGCTTAAGCGGTAAGAAGAGGGAAATTGTTATGTGTTTACGTTGGGAATACTGAATGTGGTATTTCACACTTACCGAGTATTGGTTCTGTGCGGAAAACAAGCAAATACGCACGATCTCGCACAAAGGTAACTTTCGGTTAAGAACATCTTCTTTTATATTGATTTCGTCAATAAAATCGCTTTCATTATAAAAGACTAACAAAATGTATCAGGAATTAAATTGTTACTATGACAACCATGCTTTTATGTAAAACAAATGAAGTATGAATGTTAGGCCTACATAGCGACAGGAAAAATATGCTCTTTCAGTTGATATTACTAAACAATTTAGACATTTAAAATTACTCTCGATGACGTCATCACTTGCACGACAATAGTCGCAAAATACAGTCTGTTTTGTTTCGATGAAATTATTTCTTCCTAAATACATGTACAAGATGGACTGTTTGAGCTTTTTGTAGAACATCATTTCATTCAATGTTAATTGCAGTAGTGCGTTACTTTTGAATGTGTCTCTGGAGACTGTAGATCTTCCTGCATGGTGGGTTGTGAAACCGCAGAGGTCTCTGGCGGACAGAGCAGCAACAACGAAGAAGTGGAGCGTACATGTCAGCGTTAACCCTAGCAATACCAAGCTATTTTGATGACGTGCAGTACCAAGGGGGGATATTTTGTGACCACTATATAAATGTTTAATTTTGAGCATTTTTTAAACATTTGTAATCGGGAAATAGCATGTACTACTATAAAAGATAAAAATTTAAACATCATTGTATATTTTCGAACAATTTACTTCAACAAAACAGTCTGGAAAGTGTTACGCATTACTATCTTCACACTCGTTGTTACATATTGAACAATCCACGGTTTCCTTGTTATAGGCTACTTATACCAAACTTACAATCTGCAAATAGTGTGTACTATACGTATACATAAAGCAAAAAATGTTTAAATGTTGTCGTATATTGTTTAGCAAGTACTTGAATGCAACAGTCCGAAAATATAATAGAACTGGAAAATATTATGCGTCACTTTCTTCACATTAGTTCTCACACAGTGAACAGACCACAGTTTTCTTGCTTTGTTTACCACTCTTACAATCAGCGAATAGTAAGTTATGTACTATCATGAAAGAAAAAAATTGAAATGTCATTGTATATGTTCCAACAAATACTTCAGTGTAACAGTCACAAAATAAATTGTAAAATGCTACACATCACTTTCTTCACACCCGTCCTCACATATTGAACAGACCACAGTTTTCTTGCTATGTTTACCACATGTGTACCTTTTACAAACACTGCAAATGATTGTTGTCTTGCTCACTTTGTTGTACTTTTCTATTTTTGATCGGCAGTCTCTAGTGCACAAATGGCATCGACCCTTACCACCGTGAACGTCTTTTGCACCACTTGTCTGCTTGATTTTCCTTTTCAGAATTCCTTCCATTGCCGAAATCACACACTTCTGCAGTCCTGTAACATTTCTTGCCCGTTCTTCAATATACGGAGTTATGAGCTTCAGTCCCAATTCTTGTAGATAAAGTCGCCGCTGATTTGGTTTCTTCTTATTCCAGTCTGGAAAGTTCAGTATAAATGTGGTGTAGCCATTTAGAGCTGCTATATCAACAAGTGTGTAGAAAATTGACACTGGCCATCTTCTGGTAGCTCTTTTTGTTGAATATTTGCGTACCATTCGATCCACTGTGTCGACACCGCCTTTAGTGTCATTGTAGTATAGATTTATTACCGTTTTCTTCTTTGGATCAGATGGTGCACCAATTGCATCATCATAATGTTGAGTGGATAACATAAGAAGGTTCCTCTTAGGTTTTTCACGAGGGATGTATGAAACAATTGTAGTTGGAACACTTCCAGTATCAGGATCACTGAATGCAAATTTACTGGAATATAATTCTCTTCCAGAAACTTCTTTGAGTTCTTGAGGAATGTGTTTCCTATTTGCCTGCAATGTTCCAACAAGAGTTAGCTTGTGATTGTTCCATAGATCCTCAGCCAAGTCAACAGATGTGTACTACCTGTCTGTGGTTACATTGCGCCCGGAGTTATTTATAGGATGAACCAAACGTTTTACGACAGCTGTAGCTGAATTTGTTTGTTGCGCTGCATTCTTATTCTTCCCTGCATATGGTTCCATACTGATAACATATCTTGACTTTGAATCTGCAAGCATACGTATAAGTATGCCATACTTTCCAGGTTTATCCTTCATGAAAACTTTGAAGGGACATCTTCCACGGAATAATGAAAGCATTTCATCTACAACAGTGTGCATTCCAGCAGAATAACATTTTGGTAAAACTGAGTTCATTTTGTTGAATACTTCACGCATTGCGGCAAATTTAGCAAACTCCCTGCGTTCATTTCGTGTGGTTTTGTCATCAAATCTTATTATTTTAGTTAGCTGCTGGAATCTAGTTCGGCTCATAGTAGCAGTATAAACAAATATTCCAGAAATATTGGACCAAAGATCTGTAACTGCTGTCTTGCTATCACTTTCTTTGCCCATAAAGATAAGAAGCACTATATAAGCAAGGAATTCAAGTCTACTTGTTCCTGGTACTTTCTGCCTAATCGCTTCTTCATTAGAATACTTTATAATGCTGTCTACAATTTCCGGAGTAAAGAACTTTTCAAACGACTCTATTATTGTGGCCACTTTACCTTCACTTCGTAGTCCTTCGCGTTCTTTCACAATATTCTGTGCAGCTCGTCTTGATATTCGAGGTGGTTTGGAAACGTAAACTCTTCCAGTATTAGTAAAATATTTATCACTGATTTCAATTTCAGATAAGTTGTCAGGGTCATCTTCAGAACTGGATTCCACTTCATCCCCGTCCACTTCGTCACGCATGATACACTGGTCTTCAGGTTCACTCACTACTTCATCATCATCATCATCATTATTTTCAATTTCAGTTTCGGAATCTGTAGATTCTTCCAATAACTCTTCTGTGGTCTTTCGACTCATTGCTAGTAGACTGAACAACAAATGTAATTGTCGGAAACAAGTAGGATACATAAATATCACACCACTTCATCAGACCAATCAGGTGTAACAAAAATAGAAAGACCAAATATGCCCATTGTAGGAACAGTAGGAGCGTAACAAAAAAAAAAGAATAAATATGTCCATTGTTGGTGCATTACATGTGTAGTAACACAAAAGCACAAAAATTATATTGGCCACGAGTCCTGCATCATTCTTGAAATAGTTGAAATAACGTGAAACCTTGTATTATGGGTTACACTATTTACTAAGGGGGGGATATTTTTTGTCCACCTTGACATATTTTCTTATTTTGGTAAAACTATCAGTGAAAACAATTAAACAATAACACAGTAAGATAGAAGGATTCATAACTGACAATAAATAATATTTTCGTATTTCTAATATATCAGTTAGATATTGAAAATATAAATTTTGGATAAGGTGGACACAAAGTAAACCCCCGTTGGTATTGCTAGGGTTAAGGGATCCATTCTATTGTATTGTATTTATTAACATTCCGTGGTATTCATACATTGCTTACAGCTAGAATATGGAACAAGTCAAAAAACTTAATACTATTATAAAGTCTTAATTTATAGTCACAGTCTAGTTGAAATATATAGTCTACTAGTACAACACATAGTTTTAGTATCAATTTCATGAAGCGTTATTGAATGTCATGAATTAACCTACAGAATAGAAGGCGTGAGAAACTAGGTACTTCTTTAATTTGGCCCTAAATAATTTTATGTTCTGAGTTTCATTTTTTATGTCGATATGGAAGCTATTAAAAATTTTTACTGCCATATAACGCTCTCCTTTTTGATAGCATGGTAGACTTGCCGATGGAGTATGAAAGTCATTTTTGACGTGTATTTATGCTATGAACTGTTGAATTAGTTACAAAGTTTTCACGATTACATAAGAGGAAGATTATTAATGAAAATATATACTGACAAGCCATGGGCATTATTTGTAGTGTTTTGAAAATAGTCCTACACGATTCCCTAGATTTGGCACCTACTATTATTCTAATTGCTCTTTTTTGTAATAGAAATATACTGTTACTATCTGTGAAATTCCCCCAGAATATTATTCCAAATCTCATTACCGAGTGGAAGTATGCAAAGTATATTGTTTTTAAGGTATTGATATTTACTATCTTTTGTATAGATCTAATAGCAAAACAAGCTGAATTTAGTTTGGGGGTAATTTCTTTAATATGGTTTTTCCAATTTAATACATTATCGATAGGGTTGGAAGTAAATCCCGAAAAGACTAAGTATATGATTATGTCGCATGATCAGAATATTGTACGAAATGGAACTATAAAAGTTTGAGATTTATCCTTCGAAGAGGTGGAAAAATTCAAATATCTTGGAGTAATAGTAACAAATATAAATGACACTCGGGAGGAAATTAAACACAGAGTAAATATGGGAAATGCCTGTTATTATTCGGTTGAGAAGCTTTTATCATCTAGTCTGCTGTGAAAAAATCTGAAAGTTAGAATTTATAAAACAGTTATATTACCGGTTGTTCTGTATGGCTGTGAAACTTGGACTCTCAGATTGAGAGAGGAACAGAGATTGAGGGTTTTTGAGAATAAGGTTCTTAGGAAAATATTTGGGGCTAAGAGGGATGAAGTTACAGGAGAATGGAGAAAGTTACACAACGCAGAACTGCACGCATTGTATTCTTCACCTGACATAATTAGGAACATTAAATCCAGACGTTTGAGATGGGCAGGGCATGTAGCACGTATGGGCGAATCCAGAAATGCATATAGAGTGTTAGTTGGGAGGCCAGAGGGGAAAAGATCTTTGGGGAGCCCGAGACGTAGATGGGAGGATAATATTAAAATGGATTTGAGGAAGGTGAGATATGATGGTAGAGACTGGATTAATCTTGCTGAGGATAGGGACCAATGGCGGGCTTATGTGAGGGCGGCAATGAACCTCCGGGTTCCTTAAAAGCCAGTAAGTAAGTAAGTAAGTAAGTAATACATTATCGATTTTTAAAGCAAGAAATTTGGTTGTTTATAATAGCGATCAATTGTTAATTATTGCGGTAGAAATTTGCGAGGTTGAATTTGGACAGGATTTAAATTGAATTATGTTAGTTTTGTGACAATTTAATACTAATTTATTGACTGAGAACCAGTCACATAATATTTTGAAGAGAATTTCCTCTGTTGAAGATTGGAATGTGTTGGAGTTATTGTCTGTGCATTCAGAATAATGCTGTGGCAGGGGAAACAGCCCGCTGCTGTGAAAAACACGGACTAATCAACATCGAGTTGGCTGTCAACGGCGTGGAATGCCATCACTGCGCTACAAAAGAGCGGAAATGAATTGTTGCCGGACGCGCATTTGCTGCCTCGTGGGCGGGGACAATGGACTGTTGTGCTGGAGGTCGCTGAATGCAGATTCCATCTCTGCTCGCAGTCAATTCCCATCTGTCAGGGCTTGAAGCCGGGCCTCTGCGACAATGAGTCGATTAACTAGGGCCGTGCCCCGCCCTGCGTCGTTAGGGGTCATTAGAGCGCCTGTTTGACTTGCAGAGTGGGCCCTGCTCGCGTCTTAATTGAGGGGGCGCAAATCGTTATTACTGTACACCGGGTGTCCCACGAGTCATTGCTCTCGGTGTTTGCACTAACTACCTCCTAATGATGTTAGCTGTGGGGTAATTCGTTTGCAAATTGAGCTCCGTTATGGTTGAGGGGACGGACACCGTCATTTGTTAAAACGATATTAGAAGTTACAGATGTGTTTGTGCACGCCTTTGAGGTTCACGGGATGAGGGCATTTCTTGACGTCGACACGGAGTGTTGACGCGACCACTGCACATTTCTACTGTCTCCAAATTTGGCACTCTATTCTATAGCAGTCATTATGTTGATTATGTCGAGGTAAATGTTGAAGGGTTTTTTGAAAAAATAACCGTAGTCCCAAAAAATGCAAATTTGAGATATTAAGTATATGAATGAAAATTTTCAGTGGTTTTCATAAAACAACCACAGTCCAAACACTCTTCCTTTGTGAAACATTGTCCAGCTAGCACGACGGTAGTTTTACAGATATCCCATTCATATCATCTTGAAACATTTATCCATACACTTCTAAACTGTAGTAGATTGGGAGTAAAAGGAAATTGTACCAGAACAATGGAAGGAGTCCATAATCGTACCTATTTTTAAGAAGGGGGACAAGACTAACTGTATAACTTTTGAGGAATATCACTTTTTGTTGACGTCGTACAAAATTTTGTCGAATATCCTTTTGAGAAGATTAACTCCATATGTAGATGAAATTATTGGGGATCATCAATGTGGTTTTAGGCGTAATAGATCGACTATTGATCAAATTTCTTGTATTCGACAAATATTGGAGAAAAAATGGGAGTATAAGGGTACAGTACATCAGTTATTCATAGATTTCAAAAAGGCATATGACTCGGTTAAGAGAGAAGTTTTATATAATATTCTTATTGAATTTGGTATTCCCAAGAAACTAGTTCGATTAATTAAAATGTGTCTCAGTGAAACAGCAGAGTCCGTATAGGCAAATTTCTATCTGATGCTTTTCCAATTCACTGCGGGCTAAAGCAGGGAGATGCACTATCACCTTTACTTTTTAACTTCGCTTTAGAATATGCCATTAGGAAAGTTCAGGATAACACAGAGGGTTTTGAATTGAACGGGTTACATCAGCTTCTTGTCTATGCGGATGACGTGAATATATTAGCAGAAAATCCACAAACGATTAGGGGAAACGCGGAAATTCTAGTTGAAGCAAATAAAGCGATAGGGTTGGAAGTAAATCCCGAGAAGACTAAGTATATGATTATGTCTCGTGACCAGGTTATTATACGAAATGGAACTATAAAAATTGGAGATTTATCCTTCGAAGAGGTGGAAAAATTGAAATATCTTGGAGCAACAGTAACAAATATAAATGACACTCGGGAGAAAATTAAACACAGAATAAATATGGGAAATGCCTGTTATTATTCGGTTGAGAAGCTTTTGTCATCTAGTCTTCTGTCGGGGAATCTGAAAGTTAGAATTTATAAAACAGTTATATTACCGGTTGTTCTGTATGATTGTGAAACTTGGACTCTCACTTTGAGAGAGGAACAGAGATTAAGGGTGTCTGAGAATAAGGTTCTCAGGAAAATATTTGGGGCTAAGAGGGATGAAGTTACAGGAGAATGGAGAAAGTTACACAACGCAGAACTGCACGCATTGTATTCTTCACCTGACATAATTAGGAACATAAAATCCAGACGTTTGAGATGGGCAGGGCATGTAGCACGTATGGGCGAATGCAGAAATGCATATAGAGTCTTAGTTGGGAGGCCGGAGGGAAAAAGACCTTTGGGGAGGCCGAGACGTAGATGGGAAAATAATATTAAAATGGATTTGAGGGAGGTGGGATATGATGGTAGAGACTGGATTAATCTTGGTCAGGATAGAGACCAATGGCGGGCTTATGTGAAGGCGGCAATGAACCTCCGGGTTCCTTAAAAGCCAGTAAGTAAGTAAGGTAGTAAGTAAGTAAGTAGATTGGGAGTACTGCTTCTTATGTACGCGGCAAAAGCCACCTCAGAGAAAAATACTTTGGCATGTGTAGACTTTCACGGGATTCAAAAGATGAGAAAAGGTGTAATAGGAAGCAGTTAGTTTGTTTTGGCTCCTCGAATTCATTGACGCTACGAATTCAAAGATTAAAGAAGGGGAATTTGGAGATTCACTTGCCCTCGGGAATTCTGGAATGAATGGCTTGGTTATTTCAAGTGTTTCCTGGAAAACATCTTTATCTTCACCTTATAATATCCAGAAAGCCCAGTAGTAACATAACTATTAATGGAGGAAGACACATATCGTGCAAAATACGAAAACAATATGAAGATTTTTATGAAATACGAACATTTTACCGAAACGTTATGAAATACGAAAAAATTGTTGCCATTAATTGCATTGTAGACACCAGAGTGCTGCATTGGAGTTAAATCGCTCGCTTGAACTCGGTCGAATGTCGCACCCTCGAGTGAGATACGATCGGTCGTGATACGCTCGTAATGAATAGAAGCACAGTACAAGGTCATCTCACCGACATGTCTTATCTTGTATGGAAGGCGACAGATAAGATACACATATGTTTTGCTCACACGGTAAAATAAGGCTTTATTTTCTGCGTTTATGACAAACGTTTAATGGAACAGTCAATGGAACGTACCAAAACTGGAACATGAAGTTATAAATAAAATAGTTTGAAAAACTTCGATATGCCGTTATTATTGCTAATTAATAATTATTAATTATTTGAGGTTAGGTTATTTTACGACGCTTTATCAACAGCTTAGGTTATTTAGCGTCTGAATGAGATGAAGGTGATAATGCCGGTGAAATGGGTCCGGGGTCCAACACCGAAAGTTACCCAGCATTTGCTCATATTGGATTGAGGGAAAACCCCGGAAAAAACCTCAACCAGGTAACTTGCCCCGACCGGGAATCGAACCCGGGCCACCTGGTTTCGCGGCTAGACGCTCTAACCGTTACTCCACAGGTGTGGACTTAATTAGTTGATTTACAACATAATGTAATATGATAGGTCCATACATAGCGTTCCGCCTATATACTGCGACAATGTAGAAACGTTTTACAAAATATTATTGATATAGCAGTAGATTAATAACAATATTAGTATAGAGATAACGTCACAGAAAACATAATAAAACGAATAATCATGCTGCACAACTGTTACAGACGCAAAGATTGATACACTAATTATTAGAGATTATTATTATTATTATTATTATTATTACTAGAAAACTTGATACAGTTCTCGCATTATCGTGATTGTGTTCTCCGTTTATAATAATTACATTTACATCGAATAACATCTATCAGATGTGTCAAAAACAAAATCACTCCTGTGTGGAAAAAAAAAAAAAAAACATTTACCTACAACACTTATATTACATTTTAAAGCAAGTTTTGTAGTTGTACTATGGAGAGGTTAGTTAAACACTGCAAAGTTTTGAAATGATAAACATCTATGATGTTACTACACAGTTCATCACTGTAACAAGAACGAATGTCTAACGCTCGGCTTATACCGTTCCAGGATTTATCCCTCGTGACAATTTTACCCATCATGCATGTGCGCTACCTATCGGATTATGCTATGAACTACTTGGCGCTCGAGCGAAAACGTCCGATGCAGACCTCTGGTAGACATCCTGAATCGTAAAAACCCTTGTTCCCACTCAGCTAGAGGCAATATGAAATTTATTTTGCCTGTCGCTGGAAGTAATGTTCAAGTCCCGGAAAACCCTTTCAAAGTCGCTGGCTGAATTGTTTTCTTCCGCAGAATTCACATGATGCCACTTCGTCCCTTGGGAATGAATTGATGATGCGGTAAAATTCAAGACTGCATTCACGGAACAAAATACGAGAATAAGAGCTGCGTTCTGGGACTCAGGAAATATGTCTGGAGTTCAGCTCGGGGGGTGTAATATGCTGATGCGTTGTGGGGGGGGCGTTTATGTAGAACTTTGCGTTGATTTCCGTGGTGAAGTCGGCCGAACACTGCGTGTCATGGGGGATAGGGACCCGTGATGTATTGCTCATTGCAAGTTTTGAGTGCTTCTATGCAATCCATTTGTTTTATCATGGCCTGAATAGCACTTGCGTTTAGTGTACTGTCTTCTGAAAGATATATGTACCACGCCTTCAAATACCCTGGTACAATTTCATTGTCTGTGTTTGTTGTATATGTTGTTACTTTTTTGCTTAATTTAATATGTTAGACTAAGTTTTATTATTTTCAATTTCTACTTGTACGTTCAGACTGCCTCCGTGGTCTGTTGGTCAGCGTGCTGGCTTCCAGATCAGGAGGTCCCAGTTCGATTCCCGGGGGTTCAGCTCTCGGTGAATTTTTCTTGAAGAAGAAGAATTCCCTGAATGTCTAGAGTCTGGAAATTTGTATGAATGTGAGTGTGATTGTGAGTGTACCGGGTTGATATTAATTAACCAATTATCACAAATATAAAAATACGTCAGGACTGTCGCTGGGCAGTAACCTGAACACACGTTTCAGCCTCACATTGTTGACAAGTAACTCCATCTGTTAGCACAACCATAAAGCATCTAATAGATGCTATAGAGTTAAAAACAACGAAAAAAAGAATTGTACGTTCAGTTGTT
Source organism: Periplaneta americana (assembly GCF_040183065.1). Classification (NCBI taxonomy): domain Eukaryota; kingdom Metazoa; phylum Arthropoda; class Insecta; order Blattodea; family Blattidae; genus Periplaneta; species Periplaneta americana. Next base: position 207,765,287 of record NC_091120.1, read on the forward strand.
TTTTTATGTCATATTCATTCAATTACTCGTTATTACAGTAGATGTATAATTTTGAAGGTCTGATGGTCTTAACTCCACCAGAATAAATAAATAAATAAATAAATATATAAATAAATGAGTGAGAGAGTGTGAGTGAGAGAGTGTGAGTGTGTGAGTGTGAGTGTGAGTAAGTGTGTGTAAGTGAGTGTGTGACTGAGTGAATGAATGAATAAATAAATAAATAGGTAAATAAATAAATAAATAAATAAATAAATAAATAAATAAATAAATAAATAAATAAATAAATAAATAAATAAACAAACAAATAAGTAAATAAATAAATAAACAAACAAATAAGTAAATAAATAAGTAAACAAACAAATAAATTAATAAACAAATAAGGAAATAAGTAAATAAGGAAATGAATGAATGAATAAATAAATAAACAAATAAGTAAACAAACAAAAAATAAATATACAAACAAACAAATAAATAGGTAAATAAATAAATAAACAAATAAGTAAATAAATAAGTAAATAAATAAATAAATAAATAAACAAATAAGTAAATAAATAAATAAGTAAATAAATAAATACATAAGTAAATAAATAAATAAATAAATAACTACATAAGTAAATAAATAAGTAAATAAATAAATAAATAAATAAATAAGTAAATAAATAAATAAATAAGTAAATAAATAAATAAATAAGTAAATAAATAAATATATAAGTAAATAAATAAGTAAATAAACAAATAAGTAAATAAATAAATAATTAAATAAATAAATAAATAAGTAAATAAATAAATAAATACATAAGTAAACAAATAAGTAAATAAATAAATACCATATGTTAAAGCTTGTTATGCATAACATTCAAATAACTGTATCTCCACACCGCACCGATTGACATTTTCACACATGTTTTTTTTTGTGAATTTTTGTTACTCAGAATAGTTTATACACCATTCCATAAAAATACGTCCTATTTCTCTTGAATCACCCTGTATTGTGATATCAACAAACTGCGATATGATCTTTACATGCTTCTCTCTCTAGGCCGTCACATGTTGGTCAAGTAATCTTTCCGGACGTTGCTGTTATCATCTAATTAATTCCATTATTAATATTATTTAATTCTCTGTTTTTTTCGTCAGATGACGTAAACACTTTTTATAAAATACTTCCAACAAATATTTCTATCTGTTTTTCGCTGAAATGTTTGTATATACATTCCTCCTGCAGCCATAATGGATATTGATTTTGATGTGTTTAGCGTCAGGCGGTATTCATTTGTTTATGAAATGTCGCCACGTTCGTAGTCTGCTGCGTCAATCTCATTCCGAAATACAATAACTACCGATACCACCAGTTCGTTATTTTCGCCGATGATTGAAATGTTGTCAGCAAGACGCGACTGTCCCACGTATCACAAAGATGTACGATATCTCAATCTACCTTGTGGTCAACATGACTGACTGCTTCCTTAACTGCTTAAGGCTGCAGTTTTGAGATTAAATGTGGCACCACACGGCTTTAACCGTTCGCAGATGAACTGAAACCTTGAATTTTATTTGATGTGGATTAGTCATGTCTGGCTTGAAATCCTTCAATTGAAAGAATGCAGTAAGGAATGCAGGAAGAAATTGTTGATATTTTTCTTGCTGTTATCCGTCAGTGTGTCCATTCTAACGATAGCTGTTTGCCCTTCCGTCGATAGCTCTTGTTTTTGGAAGTGTTTCCAGTTAGTGGTTACCATCCGTGCTCAATAGCCTTAAAGAGAGACGCAGAACGGAAACTGGTGGCCAACATAGAATTACCTGATATTGAGGCGCTATGAAATTGCGAAGTCCTGATCCTTTGTGGTATCCAGGAATTTGCCTGGAGGGACTTGGAAAATTCAAGTCAGGATACCGGCCCTTGAAATCGAACCTGGGATCTTTCGAATACAAAGCGAATGTTGTAGCCACCATACCACTATATTCTACGTGTTATTTATTTTCTGTGGTGTAGTGTAGAGTCAATGAGTGTGTGTGTTTTGAAATTGAGTTGTGTGTTGAGAATTTCGTTGGGGTGTGTTTTTGTGTATCTGTATTTTTCATATTGTTCTATGTGTTTAGTTTCTGGTTTTTTGGTTGGATGTGTAGTATTTCCATGTCTGTGTTGATGTCTCTGTGAATGCAGTACATAATGGACACTATACCACACGAACACACCCTCGCAGGAAACAGAAAAAGTGGCGCCAAGACCAACAACGACCAGTTCTCAAGATGACCCATAAATAGGTCGAAACATGTAAACGAAGTACGTTGAAATTTAACACAGGAAAGTCTTGCCATGCATATTCCGAAATAATTAAAATTGAAAATAAATTCAGTGTGCGTTGAAACATACATATCAATAATGGTGTGGCTCAAGGTACTGTATTAGGACCTGTACTATTTTTAATATATATTAATGATTTATTACTAACAGATGTATAAATATATAATGCATCTATACAATCTTATGCAGATGATTGGATTAATTCATCTTGCCTTAGTCCAGTGTGCGTTGCAGTGTGGTATAAAAGGATGGGGAAGCGTCAATAAAATCTGTTATAATATCTTTAAATTTGCTTAACAAACGTTTCATTGAAATCTTCTCTAAAGTCTTTCCTTCTATATGCAGAATTTAAAGTACTTAGCATAAAAATCTAGTGTAATATATTAATTAACGATATGTATACACAAAAACAGAAATAACGTTAATTTATTACCACATAACTATCATACAACGTGCTGACACATTACACTTGACACAGCCGAGGAATATCACAACCGCAGGACACAGACATAGCTCCAGTTTTGGTCATAGATTATACAGGAGAACCGTAAATAATGTCGTTAATTTCAGGGGGCTATTCTTTGAGATATTTTAAACATAAAAGTTTGATACAATTTTACTCGTTTTTGCTTCCTTTTCAGTATAAAATTGTTTTATGTGAAATATTTCATAGCGTGTTTTGGAAAGTCATTGATTTAATTCCCAATATCCTCAGCCAATTTAAGAGGGCAGTGTATTATGATAATAAACTATTGAAAGAATTTTAGTTTTGTCCTTTAAATGTGCAGAAATTTGATCCGAAGAAATGTAACTTATCGTCCTGAAAAGGAATGTTAAAATGTTACATTTCTTCGGACACAATGTCTGCATATTCAAAAGCACAAAATTAAAATTCTTTCAATCATTAATTATCATAATACACTGCTCTCTTAAATTGACTGAGCATATTGGGAATTAAATCAATGGCTTTCCCAAAACACGCTATGAAATGTTTCATATAAAACAATTTTATACCAATAAGGAAGCAAAAACGAGCAACTTTTTTGCTTGAAATAGCTAAAAAAAATCTCTTGAAATTAATTACATTACTTATGGGTCACCCTGTATAATAGAATTATTGAAAATTACCTTTATCTTGAAAATATAAATGTTCATAAAATAAACACAAAGTTAAAAAAATGCTTACATTTGCATTGAATATTTTCCTTCTTAATAAACACTCTCAGTATCATAGTGTAATGTTACAAACTACATTAGACTTGAATATTTCAACACTTATGATTATTCACTTTCTTCTTTCTTTGTTTATCTAATTATATTCTAATAGTATAATGTCTGTTGTGTGTTGAACTTAAGACCTCAATATTTTTATTATAAGATTCTGTTATATTCCTGAACTCCCCTGAACACGAGCTTGCTCTTTAAGGGGTGTGCTAGAAATCTATATACCGGTATATATATATATAATTTGAACTGGTAATGGAAATTACGGGAAAACGGCTGAACGGATTTTAATAAATGACCCGTCATTTTGAAGCTTGGAATCCAAGGTTTTTCAGAACAATAGTAGTTTTAAGCGAAATGTTAATTTTCCTACATCATTTTCCTATTTTCCAAAATCCATCTGTCGTCAGTTTTGAGAATTCAGAATAAAACAAAACACACACTACAATAAACAATATTACACGAAGGCTATGACCTGCAGGATTGCTGACATAAATAAATTTAGAGCTCAAATTCAAATGTTTATTAAAAACTTCAAGGCTTACTAGAAATAATTTACAGGTCTGATTCTGTAGCGTGTAATTTTCTGACTACAGTATTGGATATTAAAAACTACAAAACTTGAGGTGATTTGATGCCATTATTACCATTAGAAATGAAATATTATTATGCCATGATGCGACTATTTTTCATTAATTATATTAGATATTATTAATGCTATACAGATGATATGAAAGTGAAACGCTTTGGGGTTATATAAATGGATGTAGAGAATATCTTAAGTTAGATCTTCATTTCTGTAATTTAATGAGTGGCGGCTATATAGTATATATAGTATATGTTCCTGAAAACTACAAAGCTTACGTAAGATAATAATATTATTAAATATAAAATATTTTTATAGTTATTAATTAATCAAGCGGGGTTAGGTCTTTTTCATATACTTAATGGCGGTGTGGTGTGGATATTTATATGCGTCATTCTCTTCAGTATTGGCTCGAGAGAGCGCAAAAATTACAGTTCCTAAAGTAAAATAAGTGGCCTACAAAGTATTGTAGTCTCCCGATTATTTCAGCAAGATTTTTTAGAAGGATAAAATGATTTTACCCTCTACATTTCAAAGTAGTTCTCGAAACATGCAGCAGCTATACCAAGATGCTATGTCTATTGTTCGAAAGCATAACAAACCTGACTTTTTTTAACTTTCACCTACAATCCACAATGACCTGAAATGGCTATTGCTTTACTCCCACACTCACTGATCGTCCTGGCATTGTTACTTGCGTTTTCGCGTTGAAACTAAAAAACTGAACATATATAGGTTCAAGAAAATGTATTTGGGATAAAAAAAAACATTCAGAGGGAGTGTGTTTTATTATTAAGGAAGCAAATAACTTTCGAAATATCTGGTATTTTTCATTGAAAAGAAATCTGAAAAATGTTTATTTGAACGTCTAATGAACTTAGTTTGCAGCATTTGCTGCACAAGCCACTAGTATCTTTTTAAATTTAATTTATGTATATACTTTTCTCAAGAACTGATGACATGGGAAAGAAAAATTCTAAGGAAAATCTATGGTCCTAAATATGAGAATGGGCACTGGAGAATTAGATATAATACAGAACTGAAAACTCAATATAAATCTCCAGATATTATTGCTGAAATCAAAGCCCGTAGGTTGGAATGGTTAGGACATGTAATCAGGATGAATGATCAGAGAATACCAAAAAAGATTCTAAACACAAAACCAGAAGGCAGGCGCAATATTGGCAGACAGAAACTAAGATGGTTGGATGGAGTGGAGGACGATTTAAGGACTCTAGGCGTGAGAAGATGGAGGCAGAAGGCTCTGGTTGGACAGGAATGGACCAAGATCGTAAGGAAGGCCAAGGCTAGACTACAAGGGCCGTAGTGCCAAAGAAGAAGAAGAAGAAGAAATACTTTTCTATATAAATGCTATGTATTTATATTAATCTAATCCAGCAATAAATAATGATATTAATTATTAATTGAAATGTTATCACGTTAGGAAATTCACAACCTGATTGGCACTCCTGCGAATAGCGCACGGCTCTGATGATTGCCTTTTAGACGGAACATATGAGCTTCGAGGACTTGTTGAAGCTCTCCTTGATGTATTGGAAACAGCCTGCTATCTCTCTCAATGCTCCTCTCCCATTCGTGAGCCACAATTTAATAAACACTTGATTGGGCTGAGCGCTCGGATCTCGTCGCCTGCTGGATCAGTTCCCTTGTGGTTGCTTAGCAACGTGGACACCACGCAGAGGTTTAATGTTCACTAAAAGTTGTGTAATTGTGACAAAAGAAAGTGGAGTGACTGAGAATAGCACATTATGCTACGAGCCTATAATGGTAGTAATTAAGACGCGAGTATGTTTATGAAACGAGCGCAAGCGAGTTTCATAATTTTCATACGAACGTCTTAACTGCCATTATAGTCAAGTTTCATACCACTTTTTATGCTCGATCATATTTCTAACTTGAAATTATTCATAAGTATTCATGTTATTCTTATCTGACTGAGGAGCGGAACTGACCTTGTGTAATACCTCGTAAATTGTGAGATGTGCGCAGACGCGAAAGTATTGATTTTTTCCGAGAAAAAAATGTCGACATTGACCTTGATATAATCTAGAGAGTAAAATAAACATTAATCTTGATATAACCCTGAAATTGAATTAGACATTGAAAAACGAGATGACAAATTGAATTTATTTGAATATTATTTACAATTAACGTTAATTATTATAGTAACAGAACTGACTTTATTTCAAATATAGGTGATTTATTGATTTATTGTTGTCTTTCGATTGCATATCCGAGAATAATCGATACTTGCGCTTTCATATTGCTACAATGGTATTTTCTGATTGGTGGAACACCTGAACTTTAATGAATAGGTGTACTTTAATGAGGTCCATTTAAGGGCTGCTACCAGGTGTATAATTACTACAATTCGGCATGGTCGAGCATAAAAATAATTAAGGAACCTACTGTAGGTCCAGGATAAATATGTTGATTAATGTTAGGTTTTCTGTTAAACAAGTTTACCTTGGCTTTAAAATTAATCTTTATTGAAACATTGTTACATCTATAGATACGGAATTGAAATTTGGAGCGAGTCTTGATGGGATTCCATCTGTATGTAGGCAACAATTTCACACTACTGACCACAAGTAGCATAATATATATAGATACACATACACAGGGTGTTGTAAGCGAACCATACTATAAGAGAGCTACAAATTTTATTTCTGTATCTGCTATTTACTAACAGCACCCAAACTAATGTTTTAAGTTATTTCTGAGTTACTTCAGTGACTTCGGGAGAACTATGTTGATTAGTTGAATTTAAGATACGCCTATGGTAGCTGAAGCGATATTTTACTACCGTACTTAATTGACTTATTATTCCCAGAACATGAATTTTACCAGCAATCGAAAAGTATTGGGAATAAATTTGAATAAGCAACAAAAAAAAAAAAAAAAACAAAAACAAAAAAAAAAAAAAAAAACAAACAAAAAAAAAAAAACAAAAAAAAATGCCTCCCCAGGCAGGATTCGAACCACGGAAGTCTAACACACAGGATTGTGAAGGAAATAACCATTAGTGCCCTCAAAGGATCGGTTCAGATATTGAGAAATCATTTGTATGGGAGTGATAATGGAAATTTCAACCGATGTCTGTTGATTGGTTTAGATATCAATGCCAATAAATCCGTACTATTATTTTTCTCGCGGTATATGGCATTCAAATCATTCTAACCTATTTGATATTTTTACCCCCTTTCTTAACTGTAAATGAGCACAAACGCTACTTAGGTGTAAATTTTTGTGACATTTTGTATATTCGATTCCCTAATAATTTCAAATGTATATCATTGTACCTTTTAGGTATGTTTCCAAATTATATATAATACGCTTTGTCAAATCTGGCAACCTTTTCATAAGGGAAGCTAAATTTATTATTATATTACCAGTCTATCGTGCTCTGGAGAGAACAGGCTCTGAAATCAGCTACAAGGGTCGGTCCGGTTTTTTGCCACTACTGTACATCATTTCCATGGAACTGCTTGTTCTTTGTAAATTTAATTTCATGTCCTGCTTTACATAGACTCTCTTACATAACATTACATCCCGTACTGCTAATATGACTTTGTAGTCATCCGGTCATGGTTACAAGTATGAATCCAGTGTCACTATCTCGGTATATGCACTTAACGATTTTTTTTAAATTTATTTTTGGTCGACCAGCAAACTTGCTATACAGACCACTGTTAAATTATGTAATATCCCATACAGAATATCATGCTGAGGTTGGCTCTAAAGGCTGCTCTAATTAAATTTATTTTAAATTAATTAATTATTTTTGTGAACTATGAGAATAAAAATATAATGATGATTTTGTGTGTTAAATTTATGAAGAGTCGTCAGTATCGCTAAGAAAGATGTCCTGAGGTAGTTTCCTTTTAAGTCTAGATGGCTGACAAGATCTTGCTCCAA
>NC_091120.1:207778340-207873340 GCF_040183065.1 Periplaneta americana
AAGCCACATAAAATAGAGGAAAGTGGCATCCAACTAAACAAATCTACAAGGAAAAGTGGTTGAGAAAAAGGGATCCAAAGATGTTCAAGTCCTAACTTCAAGCGAAAAAGGTGGAAGTGATTCTGTCATAACATGTTGCAATTTGGAGGGAACATTTCTTCCACTGGCAATGTTTGAGAGGAAAAATGGAAGTTTTTTGACGGATTCTTAGCAGAAACGGGGGTTTATATGAATCCAAAATCGTCCTATGTTTCATCAGAATTATTTATGAAGCGATTGAAGGAAAATTTTACTCCAAAAAAGAATCCTGGCAAGATTCTCTTAATTTTGGATGAACATTCAGCACATTTAGATAACATAAAATGCTAGAATGGGGATAATGAATCACAATTGTTTGCCTACCAACCTATGCAACTCAGGCAATTCAATCTCTTGATCGCTAACATTTTAAGTCTCTCAAGCATTATTTCAAGAACAGAATCACAGCAATGGATAGCTTATAAAAAGCAAGCCTGACTATCCATGTAGAAAGCTGCGTTGGTAGTAATAGAGAGGTCATTTGGATTTCGAGCCAGAGGTTTCTATCCTTTCAATCCAGATGCAGTTCCTGAGCACTTCTTCAGTATTTATGATGCATCAATCAACAACAAAGCTGTAAGAATTCCTTTCTGTGTCTCTTCAGGAAATCTCAAAGAAGAGAAAACTTTATCGGCTACAAGTTCTAATGATAACGGGATAAGAAGTTGTAATTTCGGCTCAAGTGCCACAATGGCAAATTCAGCGACAACGACTCCTTTCAAATCACTTCATGAAATAAACTATGTGCCAGCAATATCTTTTGCTGTGAAGAAAAGAAAGCGGTCGGTAGAACGCGTTACAGGTGGAGATAGAAATGGAAACACCATCTTTAAAAGCCTCCTAGTTCCAAAAACCTCAAAGTCAAATTCTTCAAAATCTAGTAGATATAGAAGACACTTTTGGGGAAAATATGAAGAGAGTGTCGTCAAATGAAACAAAGTAGATAGTTCCTACTTTGTTGAGTGTCTTGAACTTTTTATCAAATGAAGGATGTGTTTGATTGGATTCAGTGACTTTCTGCAAAAAGTGCCATATGTGTGGTCGCACTGAAAAACGAGCTCAGAAAATGAACTTATTGCAAAAATAAAATAAGCAACATTATTTAGAGTGTTATTTATCAAATTAATAGTTTAATTTGGGAATTACCACAACGGGGCATCTCTCCCCTATATGTGTGTATATTACAGTGATATCGTATCTGATTAATTTTTATTTTACCACTTATTGTGTGCGAATTATCGATTGTTTGATATTTTACATAAAACTTTAATGTATTTCACTTGCTATAACACATGAATAAAATTTCTGCTTTGATTTGTTTAATTTTTAAACGATAAAAACTTTAAGTGGGGCAACTCTCCCGGAATTACCTTACACATTGCTGTGAAGATCTTGTGAATTCTGCAGCAAAGTAGCGGATTGATAAAGGCGATACCAAATAGTGGCATATGAGAACAAAGGAGGGCGCTGAAGCGTGGAGTGACGTTGTTTGTGTGATCCCAACCTTGCACTGCTAGTGCTGATGGAGTCCCCATAATACGAATAAGTAGTCAGCGCTGAGTGTAGAAGAAAATGCTGGGAAATGGGCGATGTCTGCATTCTCCTCTGAGGGTCGGAATAAACTCAACCCTGCTGACTTAGACCCGGTTTTATAAATGCGGTTAATCTAAGGATTATGTTAAACCTAAGTTAAACCTAACCATGAGTTTAACTCAACTTGCCGTATTACTGAGTCTCGGTTAAGTTAAACCGTAGTGGAATACGATTGGTATTACTGCTAGAAAAAAAAAGAAGAACATCGCAACTGTTTAATTATATTATTGATTTAAAATAGCCGACGATCGTGGAGAATCTTCATTAAGAAACATCTTTGTTCTTCGATATCAGAGAGAGTATCATAAAAAACCTAAAAAGGACCAATACCGCGTACTTCAGTATGCTTGTCAGACTTAACATCAAATAGTTTCTTAACGCTGGCTGCCAACGTTATACTCCCAACACAATGCAACCAAACTAAACCTTGCATGACCTTCAGCGACGTAAGTCCATACAGAATCAACCGAGTAATCTATACTAATAATAAATCTGTAGCCGAAATTTTTCTGGTAATTTTCGATTTTCCAAAAATAATTGGTCCTAACATATATAATTAACTACCCTGAAACCGAAAATCGCATTTTTGAAATTTTTGTTTGTATGTCTGTCTGTATGTTTGTTACCTTTTCACGCGATAATGGCTGAACCGATTAATGTGAAAATTGGAATATAAATTAAATTCGTTATAACTTAGATTTTAGGCTATATAGCATTCAAAATACTTTATTTAAAAGGGGGGTTATAAGGGGGACTGAATTAAATAAATGGAAATATCTTGCTTATTATTGATTTTTGTGAAAAATGTTACATAACAAAAGTTTCTTTAAAAATGATTTCCGATAAGTTTTATTCTTTACAAAATTTTGATAGGACTGATATTTAATGAGATAAATGAGTTTTAAAATTAAAATAACGCCATCTAGGACTGTGCAATGAAATAACAAATGACTTCGTCTATAAGGGGCCTTGGACACAACAATCGAAAGCTATTAAACTTAGCGTACAGACAATGTTTCTGTGTTTGTATGAAGTACTTTCGGAAGCTAAATTAACCGATTTGTATAATTAATTATTATTTCATCATTGGCAAGTGTAGTTTCTCTAGATGGACATAATGCTATAATGTTATTACAGTAACTTCTTAGTAAATCGAGGACAGGTAAGATTAAAATAGCTTCCTATGCACAGAAAATGTGATAGGCTTTTTTGTACATTCGTTTTCTGTATTTCTTAAAATAATATTTATGTACACACTCATTTTAATCTCAGAGAATTAACTAACAACGAGAGTGTATTGATTTAGTATGCAGTAATAGTACGTTAGCGTAGCAATCCATTATTTTATAATTCAAATTTTAACTATGCTCAATCGAATCGTGTTAAAATACATAAAATAGACTATATATGCAGTAAATGCAATGCAGAAAAAAAATTGGGTAATGAGCCAAGCAGATTATGTTGCGCTGTTGTAAAAATTGTTGCTTCTGAGATTCAAGAACCCCCACAACAAATTAAAAACTTTCTTATCGGAGTACATCCGTTATCAACGCACATTTTATATAATATAATATAATATAATATAATATAATATAATATAATATAATATATACTAATAATAAATATGTAGCCGAAAATTTTCTGGCAATTTTCCCTTTTCCAAAAATAATTGGTGTTAACATGTATAATTATTCATCCTGAGACCGAAAATCGCTTTTTTGACATTTTTCTTTGTATGTCTGTCTGTCTGGATGTTTGTTACCTTTTCACTCGATAATGGCTGAACGGATTTCGATGAAAATTGAAATATAAATTAAGTTCGTTGTAATTTAGATTTTAGGCTATATGGCATTCAAAATACTTCATTTAACGGGGCCTGAATTAAATCGAAATATCTCGCTTATTATTGCTTTTTTGTGAAAAATGTTACATAAGAAAAATGATTTCCGATAAGTTTTATTCTATGCAAAATTTGGTAGGTCTGATAGACTTTTAAAATAATAATACAATACGTTTTCACCGCCGCCTCAGATTGTAGCGTTGTTGTTCCTGCAGTAATTCCCATGTGCAAAATATAAAATTTTTGAGTAGAAAGAAAAAAACACATTTATTCATGCCATGGCAATGGTACATAGGAGATCGTGAATTCTTACTTTTTCGAAAGAAAGAAATATAATTACATATCACTGTTTATGCTGTATCATTATTTAAGTTATTTGAAGGGTTCAGAACCATAGTGGGTCAAGCGCTATTTACTGAAGACGTAGAAAACAAGGGTTAAAATTAAGTTATTACCATAATTCAATGGAACCATATAGCAAGTAAAATAAAGTTTACACATTAAAACTAAATGATATGTCAATCTTCATTAAACTATAGTTGCGTGTAATAACAAATAAGAACCATGTTAAAGGAATTGTCATTGCACCAAATGAGTGTCTCTGGACCAAAATGATCGCATTTTAATTATTTGGATGCAATTTAAATTAAGTAACACAATAAACGATTTATCCTTATATCAAACACGAATGTTCCCTGGATCAAACGTCCTATTTTAATTATGTAATTACTTTATATTTATTTCTAACGGGTGCAGCGGAGCGCACGGGTACGGCTAGTGAAGTAATAATAGTAGTGTGCGTGTTTTATGTGTTGTCTAGAATATTTATGAAATAGAATTCAGGCAAACAAAATTAGTTTTGCGAGTCTAGTAAAATTAGGTAATATTATTAGTGTGTTTATAAATCAGGCCCCATAGTAGCTAAATCTTACCAGGAGACTGTCTGCCACACACAGTACAATGCACAATAGGTTTATAGTAGATTTACGGACACCTTCGAAATCTTCCATCGTTTTCAATATGTCTACTACAAGAGGAAAAATACTCTAGAGTAACTAGTAACTGATGCAGAGATCCAACAGAATGTTTTCAAAAATAAGAAAGAAATCATTTATATTTTCAAATAATCTTTAGATTCAAACCCTAAAGCATATTTTTGCACTTTCTCATTTTTTGTTTGCATGTTGTATCCTAGTTTCAATTTTTCGAAACAAGGTTAGGACTATAAGCCTAATTCTGAAGGTTAGGACTGTCTGCTTCGAAAGCCTCAATCTGTTTTAAAACTTGTGTTCATTTATGTATATTTCAAAGTGGCGCACTCTATTTCGAAAAATTCTTAGCCGCCGTGTTCGTTCAGTAATATTGATCATTCACATATCATCACTCATAAGTTCTTGGAAAACATCTCCAATATTCATATGTACTGCGGGAACCGCCATCTTGCACTGTTGACCTTTGAACTGCAGTTTAAACGGCAGAGAACTGCCGATCAAATTAAATTCAAGATTAACTGGTAGTTAAGCTTTATAATGCGAAGCAGAATGAAAAACTTCAGTTTAAACTGAACGTAAGGTTTAAACGGCGTTTATAATACCGGCCCTTAACGTAGGTACTATCTTATCTTCCCTACACTGCTTGACAGGCTGTTCGTACAAAACGTTAACGTTCTTTGTTATCCTCCCTCAGTGTAGGCCTGTTTGTAGGTTCAGTTTTTAAACACGTCATTTACAATTACTTTTCATTCAAAATTATGGATATTGCGATTTGTGTCCTTAGTAATTACTTGCTATTTAATGGGTGGTGGAGGACATTACGTGCACTCTGATGCCAAGGAAGTCGTGTGTCGTGTTTGTACGTATTTCCAGAGCGAATATGACAATGCAAGGAATGGAAGACAGTTTCCGATAATAATAATAATAATAATAATAATAATAATAATAATAATAATAATAATAATGTTTTATTTTCGCTGGCAGAGTTAAGGCCATAAGGCCTTCTCTTCCACTCAACCAGCCTTAATCAATACAATACATAAATTTAAATTACAAATATTTTCACTACACTTAAAAGGTTCTCCAGCAATAATCTTCACTACACATTTATTTAAATTTAGATAAACCTATAAGGTAAAGTAGTAACTTAATTTATGAGCAAATTTAATTCAATGAATTATAATTAATTTAATATTTGAGATAGCTAGTAAAATGATGAAAATTAATTTAATATAAGCTTACTAGGACTATGTTACAGGGAGAATATATATATTTCTATTTCTATAATGAGAATATTAATGTAATTGCCATTAGAGGTTTTGTAAATCTATTTAGAAAAATTAATGATAATAATAATAAGAATGGACAGATGTTAGTTTCATTATAAGTAACAAATATTAATCAGCAATTAATCTGTTAAGTAAGAATTTATGTAATTTTGACCTAAATGAAGCTATTGTCCAACAACCCCTTATATCACTCGGAAGCGAGTTCCAATTTCTAGCAACTGAAACTGTATAAGATGAAGAATATAAAGATGTCTTGTGGTAGGGTATAATGAGTAAATTGTTATGATGAGATCTTGTACTTAGCTGATGATATGCGGATAAATTTTGAAAACGAGAAGCCAAATATATTGGGGTAGCGGTACACAGAATTTGAAATAAGAGAACAAGAGAATGCAGGGCTCGTCGATCGCTTAGCCTTAGCCAAGACAGAGTTTGGAAAGACGGGGAATCATGATCATACTTACGAATATTGCAAATATAACGGACGCACGCATTATGCACACGTTGTAGCCTGCTGCTCAAATTTGCATTTAGGCTACTTAATATAACATCGCAGTAGTCAAAGTGTGGCATCACGAGTGTTTGTACAAGGATTAATTTTAATTTATCAGGAAGAAAGTGCTTCAGTCGCTTTAATGAGTGAATAATGGAAAATATATTTTTTGGAAGTGTGATTCACTTGTTCATTCCATTCCAGGTGGCAATCCATATAAAACCAAGGTTTTTCACAGTCGTACTGTATGGAATAGTAGTATTATTTACAATTATCGGTGGCAAATTTTGTTTGTCACACTTCGATCTTTGATGTTCTATTAAGATTGCCTGCGATTTACTTGCATTTAAATTAAGTCCGTGCGTTTTCGACCATATGGATAGTCATGTTTTGAAGAGAACACTTGAAGCGACGGGAATGCCTAAAATTTCGATATAAAAAACATGAAAAAAAAATTGAATCTGGGGAATAGTTTAAAAAGCCTTCAAAGAACGTATTCGCGACTCTCTGTTATAACTTACAGTAAAACATTCGGCATATTTAATGAGGAAGCTTTAAGGGTAGTAGGTAGTGATGCCTGTGCAATTAAAAAATTTCAGTACAAAAGTTTAGTTCAATATTTCTAGGCTTTTAGTGCTCAGAATGGAATAAAAATTTCCGTGCTTATACAATCAATGATTTTGAATTCAGTGGTATAAAAGACGACTAATTAGTTTTGTATCCAAGTGCAAAATAAAGGCCTTAACTGAAAACCTGTTTTCTCAGTGTACCTCATTCTTCAAGTGCACATTACTTGCTACAATCTTCACTCATATACTTCGAGTTTTTTTTAAAGTTATCTAGTAATGCATAATGTAAATTCTAAAGCAAAATTTAGTTAAATATTTCACACCTAGTGAAATAGAAAAAATATTGAACGTTGTTTAATATTTTTGCAATTTTTTTCAGTGCATATATATTTTTTTCTCGTGTTATGTATATGATATTCTTAAAACCGTAGGTCTACTATGTAAAACATAGGCTGCAGAAAACAATGTAAAAATTTCATGTAAATTGATTCAGTAGTTTCAGACAAAAATGCACTTAAGTTTGGAAAATGTCAACTTATGGAAAACTGCATTTAAAAAAAAGAAGGACGTATGAATTACATGCACCTCCAAATTTAAAGAGGCCGCTTAACGGGCTTATCTGCAGAAATACCCTCGCAATATTTTTATATTGTTTTAAAGAGCAAACTTTGCACTTGTTTTTAAAACACAAAATAAAAATTCGGATTTTTGACCCTTAATCACTACCTGGTTCCCTTAAGACTGATAGTACTTGCTTTGTATAAAGAAGGCTTTATACCAAGTTTAGGCGATATTTTGCCAGAAGCTCGGAAAACACTACAAATTAAAATTTGACGTTCCTCTTTGCAGAAAATACTGAAAGTTGTTGGACTGCAGTAGAGAAGATACGAGGACAATAAAACATATTTAATGTAACGTGGCGACGTTGTTACCTGTCGCAAAAAATAAAAAAAAAAATGAGGCAATTAGGAAGAGCTGCAATACTGTATTTTTAGATAGAATTATATTTAGTCCAGTTCTGTAGTTTGCGTTCATATATTTCTTTAGTTGAATTTGTTTATGTCAACTTTGTTCCGAATCGCCCTATACAATAGTCAGACTTCGAATTGGAGGTGGTCAGACCGATTGAAATTTCGGCAGGAAGTTTCCTTCTGTATGAAAAACGGTCTATAGTTCGTGAGAGAGAATCCTGAAACGTGGTTCAGGGAGCTTGTTTAATTTGAGAGACATCTACCGGCATACCCTGCAAGCCATACAACAAGGAAATCCAGTTTTAATTATCTTGTGAAGAAGTATACTTACTTACTTTTAAGGAATCCGGAGGTTCATTGCCGCCCTCACACAAGCCCGCCATTGGTCCCTATCCTGAGCAAGATCAATCCAGTCTCTATCATCATATCCCACCTTCCTCAAATCGATTTTAATATTATCTTCCCATCTACGTCTCGGCCGCCCCAAAGGTCTTTTTCCCTCGGACCTCCCAACTAACACTCTATATGCATATCTGGATTCACCCATACGTGCTACATGCTCTGCCCATCTCAAACGTCTGGATTTAATGTTCCTAATTATGTCAGGTGAAGAATACAATGCGTGCAGTTCTGCGTTGTGTAACTTTCTCCAGTCTCCTGTAACTTCATCCTTCTTAGCCCCAAATATTTTCCTAAGAACCTTATTCTCAAACACCCTTAATCTCTGTTCCTCTCTCAAAGTGAGAGTCCAAGTTTCACAGCCATACAGACCAACCGGTAATATAACTGTTTTATAAATTCTAACCTTCAGATTTTTTGACAACAGACTGGATGATAAAAGCTTCTCAACCGAATAATAACAGGTCATTTCCCATATTTATTCTGCGTTTAATTTCCTCTCGAGTGCCATTTATATTTGTTACTCTTGCTCCAAGATGTTTGAACTTCTCCACCTCTTCGAAGGATAAATCTCCAATTTTTATATTTCCATTTCGTAACAATATTCTGGTCACGAGACATAATCATATATTTAGGGCCGTATTCATAGACATTTTTAGCGCGGGCTTCCGGTGAACGATCAGCGTTTTTCGTATTCATAAACCAGTGTTAGCGATAGGATATGATTTGAATTCTGTACTGGTAACCAGTGGATAGCCGGGGCTAGCCTAGTACGCTCGTAGCGCGTCCTGCGAAATGTCTGTGAATAGCACCCTTAGTCTTTTCGGGATTTTATTCCTAACCTATCTCTTTACTTGCTTTAAGTGGAATTTCCGCGTTTTCCCTAATCGTTTGTCGATTTTCTGTTAACATATTCACGTCATCCGCATAGACTAGAATCTGATGTAACCCGTTCAATTCCAAACCCTCTGTGTTATCCTGATGTGAAGGAATATAGCTTAAGAAATTTAAACTCGCCACTCACTTCTTTGTGCTCGCTTGGGTTTGAACCGACGAACATCTTGCACAAGTTTTACTCGTGTTTGACGCGCCAGAAGTTACGTGCCGTTTCTTTGGCAGCACTCGCAGATCTCTATCTCTATTTATTTGTGTCTGCTTGCATATCGATTCAAGTCCTGCCTCTTAATTAAAAACGAGCGGAATGAGTGAATCCCGCAAACTTTGTCTGCCGCGTAATGCAGTCTTCTGTCTCAATCAGCCATCTTGTGTCCCACTTTGCTTAATTGAAGACAAGAAATCCGTCCCGGACTGTTCTCAAGTCTCGATAAGTGATCGGGCGAGCGCAGACACTTGTTGGCGTGTGAGACTTCAACTGTTCTAGCTTGTTTGTAAAGCGAAAGAGAAAAAAGAGCGGATCTAGCGCTTCATGTCCGTGTGTCTGCATTAAAGAGCGGAAGAAGAGCTTCCAAGTCGTCGCAGGGTAATTTCGTGGGCATTTTATGTGTATGAGATAAGAGAAACGAAAAAATATGTTCATCATTTGGGAAGTGATAAAATTACGGCTTGTGTATGGAGAAGGAAACAATGCCCAGGGGTGGGGCAGGGTTTCCTCGAGTACAACTGTTTCACTATCACTGCAACTTGCTGACTCGCCCTCGGAGGGTGTATCTATCTATCGTTTTGTTATTATGTGCTGCTAACATCGCAGTAAAACCACCCTCCCGGCAATAACTCGCAGTTACAATATTCACACCCTCCACCCACATCGCTGCTCATTTGTTCTTGTTTCGAGGGTTGCGCTGCTTGCAGGGGTGTCCGTGCAGCACAGGGAATACCGCATCCTTAATGTCGTTTCATCGTATTTTACGAACATTTCCCATTTGCTAGAATAACATCATTGTATAGAGCACATCTAGGTCAGAAAGCATGGGTAGACATAACGGCTCGGTTAGAAAAGCCAACGTACTATGGTAGGAACGATCATGATTTTAAAATCAAATGTAGGAAACAGAAAACGGTTGTAGGTAAATTCTCATTTTTAAATAGAACTACAGGGACATCACTTTATTTTTACCAACATTTTTAACATTAACCTCGCTATACTCGGAAACACTGTTTCCCCCCTCCATTACAGGAGTTTGATGTTACTAGTGCAATATGTAAACAAATCATTTTACTAGGTATAGGAGGAGAGAAAAGTAGTGTATCCATTTATGTTGTAGGGAAATACGATATTACGATTTTCAGTTTGATCATCACTTTTACGGAATTTATCAAAATACAGTAGAGTAGTAACATTTTTTTTTTCAAAAACTGAACATTTCAGGCGGCTATGTTCGTTATGTAATGTCTACTTTATTTAGCATATTAATTATTGGTGTTAACATACAATATAGAGAGTGCATTTAAATTGAGGGGGTCATAAGTAAAGGACTGTAAGTGCACTTAAGTTACTTTTGAGAAAATGGGGTTTAAATATTTAAGCTGTCGTAAAATCGGTGACATTTTTTATTTAAATTTTAATGTGTGATGCGATTAAAATATCCCTTTGCCACTAAAATTTTACATACTTTAGCTTACACTGGATGCACTTCACTCATGTTATTAGAAATGTCACTAGCATTCCTTTGCTTCTAGCCACCTCAATTCAAAAAAAGCTAATCTGAATTTTTAAACAAGTTGCTGAAAATGATTGCCGTTCATTACAATGCAGGCTTCAATTCAATACGCATATTATTAAAAACATTTTGAAGCATATTCTCTGAAATTGAATTTATCGTTTATTGAATATAATTTTTAGTACGATATTATTAATATAGGTTCTTTCTTCTATAGAAAACGCAATCATATTTATGAAACACACTATACACTGCAGTGTTTACTTCGCTGCTTGAAGACTTCGAATGCAACAACGGCCGTAAGTTTGTGTGTCTGACGGGAGGAAGGACATTAGTGAAGGGGTGAGAGTGAAGTACATTCAGAAATGCAGGTACAATAAAAATGCAAGTAAAAATAAAATGATATCCCTGTATAAATGATTGGAATGACCTACCTGCAGTGATCTTTGAGGGCTATCGTTCCTTAAGGAGATTCAAGAATAACTTAAAAAGTTGTGTATAAAGTGCAAATTAAAATTAAGGTGACATTTAACATTTAATTTTTTAAGGTAACATGTATTTATCTAGCCTGACGAGTTACTTGGTTTGAATTGTAAATTATTTAAAAATAGCGTGTAAGAGGGCCTTAGACTAGAAATGTTTAGTTTAAATGTAGTTCTGTTTATAAGTATGCATAAGGATGCAATTATTTGACTTATTTGAACTGTTGTATCAGTGAAGCGAGGTGAGTCAGTGAAGTTATGGTTTTACAGTGCAGTGAATAGTTCCGATCAGTGATAATTTATAGCGTCAGTGAAATGTGTTCTATATTGTCAGTGAAATGTGTTCTATAGTGTCAGTGAAATGTGTTCTATAGTGTCAGTGAAATGTGTTCTATAGTGTCAGTGAAATGTGTCCTAAAGTGTCAGTGAAATGCGTCATAGTGCCACTACAGTGAGTGAGATGAGAGTAAAGTGAAAGACTATTGAAACTTATGTAGGGCCTATACATATGTAGGTTGTATTGTAAAATTAGGTTATTTTATGTTTTATTATTAATTGTAATTATTGTGTTAAATTGTATTGTGTATTCTTATTGTATTGTGTATATAATTGTATTGTGTATTGTATAATTGTTTTGTGTATTGCTTATCATTGTATTGTGTATTGTTTATATTGCGTATACCACTCCCACCGGGTGCTTGCCCACTTTCAGTGCAAATAAATACGTACATACAATTCGCCCTGCTTTTTCTCAAACAGTTAAAGAAACTGCAATTATACTTCACTAAATGCTGTGACATTTCGATTTTAAATTTCTCTTTATAGAAGGACAGAAAAAGAGCTGACATGGATATGTCGGGCAATTCAAAAGTCACTTCGAACTTTAAATCGCAGTAAATATTACAACGGTGTTGTCTAATGTGCTGAAGTCACTATCAGTCTTGCTCTCCAATATTTTAATGTCTTAGAATCTTCCAAAGAAAAATATGACAATGTAGGTGTATGTACATTGTATATATTCGAATGATGTAGAATCGAGCTGGCCAAATTATTACAATTGTTACATTCAGAAGAACAATTTTCAGGAAAGTAAGAGGATAAATAATTTTATGTGAGGTGTATGTCTAGGACTAGAATCCCTCGCGCAATCCTGCATTACCAACCTAGAGGCAGGAGATCAGCTAGACGCCCAATGAAGAGATGGGCTGAAAACGTTTGTGGACCGTAACAGTCCTGGGACTATTTATTTATTTATTTATTTATTTATTTATTTATTTATTTATTTATCATTGCTAGTAAGTTTGAAATGAATACAAGTTAATAAATACAATGAAAGATAAACTAGCCCACTGCTGAATGAGTAAGACTCGTGCTCAGGAGGGGATTCCAATACAGACAAAAATAAAATTAAAATTGAGAATGAATACAGATTAAAAAGTGTTTAATATGTTTAAACCCAAACTATAAATCCGATACAATTTTTATATATTTTTTTATTAATTTGGAGAGGATTCGTGGTTGAAATATTATTGGAATAAAATTTGTTTAATAACCTGGGATCTTGACTCATGCTATGATAAAAAGCTGCATTGGTTTTACATTTTGGTTCAGACAAACGCAGAGAATTCATATTTTGCTTCTATATTTATGTATATACCTTTCAAAGTTATTAAAATTTCTATGAAAATATTTTAATAAAAGAAAATAATACATTTGTTTAATGTTGAAAACTTTGAAATGTTTAAACATTAGCTGTATGGCTGGAGATGATGTATGTATTTATTTATTCACACTGCAATGGGTATATACCAGGTAGCAGTGGTAACTAATTACACTCAATAATGACAATAATAAACTTATTAATTAAAAATACAATTAATAATACTAATAAGTAATACTAACAATAATTTATAATAATAATAATAATAATAACAATAGCAGGGAATAATATCCTAAATTAAATGAAGCACGATCACTTAAAATAACATTTAAAATAAATCTAATTTGTATCTTAAACCTAAGTTCGAACTAAAACCCACGAGTATGATATGTTCATATCTGCACAAGTATCTTTCAGCACTACACTCATTTCGCTGTCAACTCACTCACTGCACTGGAACTACGACACATTTCACTGATTCTATCCAGATTTCACTAACACTTCAAAAACATTTCACTGTTCAAATACTTTGCACTGCCACTATAAACTATAAAGCTTCACTGACAGGAACACGTTTCACTTACACAACACACTTCACTGACACGACACACTTCACTGACACAACATAATTCTTCACTGATACAACACTTCAATAACAACATATCATTTACACCCTTTAAATACTGTGTATAATTACCGTCTATTAGTAAAGTCCTTAAGCCTATTTTTAAATACATTTTTGGTTGTTGGTAAAGCCTTTAGTAAGTCTGCAGGTAAAGCATTCCAGTCCCTGATAGTACGATTGAGAAAAGAAAACTTTCCAGTGATGATGATGATGACGATGCTGATGATGATGATGATGATGATGATGATGATACTGTATGAGACTTTGCGTTTTCATATGGATCAGAAATCTGGATTTTGAGAGCTTCGCAGAAGAAAATCAGGAGAGATGGACTTACTCCTGGCAGACTGAAATAAATGAAGCAATACGGGAAGAAAAATTAAACATTTCAAATATATTGACGAATACAGAAGAAACTGGTATGATTATTTATGGAGAATGGAAAAAAGCCGTATTCCATTTAAACCATAGAAGGGAAGAGACATACTCAAGAGCCTAGAAAACGCTGGCAGGAGCAGCTTTGAACATGGAGACGAGTCGAACGATCCAGTCTTTCAAGCCTGCGAATTTGAGGCAGATAGAAAAAACAAACACAGCATTGTGATACGAAGTCAGTTTTCAGGTTATTTATCCATGTTGTGAATGATTTAACTGTTGATAGTTTATTTTCTTGAACTGTTATTAAAAAAATATACAAATGATTTGGAGTAGAAGTTTTGTATTCTTTCTAGCTAAAATGTTACAACATTTACAACGCTATAAACTTTGAAATGGTTTTTTAATGACTTCATGCATATAAAATAGATGTTGAGGAGTGAGGACAGAATGGATACACTGATCTGTACAAGTAATAGATCGATAGCACGGACGGTAGACTGTAAAGAGGGAAATGTGTGGATAAGACATACAGGTAAGCACAGATGTATAGCCTGATTTCAGACAGGTAGATAGGCTGTATAGGCTGTAGGTTAAGAGGTATGTAAATTGAAGGATGGATAGTTAGATATATTGATTTTCTGGTAGTTGCCTTACATAGGATAGATACACTCACCGGTAGTTGGTAGGTAAGTAAATTTAAAAGTAGATTAGGTTTGGAAGTAAATTCCGTAAAGACAAAGTATATGATTGTCTCGTGACGAGAATATTGTACGAATTGGAAATATAAAAATTGGAAATTTATCTTTTGGAGAGGTGGAGAAGTTCAAATATCTTGGAGCAACAGTAACAAATATAAATGATACTCGGGAGGAAATTAAACGCAGAATAAATATGGGAAATGCCTGTCATTATTCCTTTGAAAAGCTTTTATCATCCAGTCTGCTGTCAAAAAATCTGCAAGTTAGAATTTATAAAACAGTTATATTACCGGTTGTTCTGTATGGTTGTGAAACTTGGACTCTCACTTTGAGAGAGGAATATAGGTTAAAGGTGTTTGAGAATAAGGTTCTTAGGAAAATATTTGGGGCTAAGAGGGATGAAGTTACAGGAGAATGGAGAAAGTTACACAACACAGAACTGCACGCATTCTATTCTTCACCTGACATAATTAGGAACATTAAATCCAGACGTTTGAGATGGGCAGGGCATGTAGCACGTATGGGCGAATCCAGAAATGCATATAGAGTTAGTTGGGAAGCCGGAGGGAAAAAGACCTATAGGAAGGCCGAGACGTAGATGGGAGGATAATATTAAAATGGATTTGAGGGAGGTGGGATATGATGATAGAGAATGGATTAATCTTGCTCAGGATAGGGACCGAAGGCGGGCTTATGTGAGGGCGGCAATGAACCTCCGGGTTCCTTAAATCCAGTAAGTAAGTAAGTAAGTAAGTAAGTAAGTAAGTAAGTAAGTTGTAGGTAGATTATTGACGTGTAGTTCGACGTGGCATGCGGTGTGCGGCCCTGCCAGGCGTGATGGATGTTTTGTAATCTGTAATTGTGATCCCGCAGCGCGTATTAATTGTGTGATGAGTACACGGATTGTGTGTTGTGTTGCGGTGCTGCGTCCCGGGTGGCGGAAGGGGCGTTCTTTCAACACAGGTTCGCATACCGTGGGTCGTGTCGCTAGTCACTCAGCCAACGACTACACGTCATAACTTAGTAATCTGTCAGCTTCTTTTCGGCCCCACTTTGTCAATGTTATCCCTCCTTTCACACGTAACTTATCTTCCTTCTTCCCATTCATTTCTTCCTCTTGCCTTTGCATTGTACTCGGTGGTCAGTTCTAAGGTTGTCATACGTCCCGGATTTTCCGGAACCGTACCGGAATTGACATTTGTGTCCCGGCGTCCCTAAAATAATGTCGTTTTTCGACCGCAGATAGCATTGCACTCAATTTATCTCCGCATCCGTTTGAGGTAATATATTTGTGTTTGGTGTCGTTTTAAGTGCTCGAAGAGATCTGGGTAATAAAATGATAATTTACTTTACTTAACGTGAAATTAACTTTATATATATATATATTTTTTTTTTCACAAAGAAATATACTTTTTGAAGATGTCACGCAATACCTTTTATGAACGTAACAAGAAATAACGAAAATCTCTCGAGGAGGAAAGAACAGTCGAAAGGAATCGATCGAGTTCAAAATCGCCAGCGCCGAGCGAGGTAAACGGTTTCAACAGCGCAAGAAAGAACACACCGAACAGTTGTCTTCCACAGCCACATACTGATAACAACGGCGTGCGATCCCTCTTTTGCCACGACTTGTATAGACACTGCGTGTGTAAGGAATCTACCGTAAATTATTTGTAAAACTTACGTTAGATATTGCAGCTGTCACAAACGTACGGTTGCTCCAATACATTCACTTTCATTCAAAACAAAAGTTCTTATTTATCATCCGAGAAATGACCAATTCTACATAGAACCCTGGGGCTCGATCAAGCTGGAGTCTATTTATTTTCAGCGCTGTAACAAACGTTTTTCTAGTCCCACTGCCGTTATCAGCTTCTTTTACGGAAGTAAACGGATTTTACCATGATACTGTTGGTTACTATTGACGACGGGACGTGGGTAAACCACAGGGAACGTGGGAAGTAAGTGGAAATATTTCTTACAACAAAAAATAACAAATTAAAAACGAATATGTTCTCAGACTCAATTACAGTAATTTACTTACATTAATATTTGAGTTACTAGTCGTACCCGTGCGCTCCGCTGCACCCGTTAGAAATAAATATAAAGTAATTACATAATTAAAATAGGACATTTGATCCAGGGAACATTCGTGTTTGATAGAAGGATAAATCGTTTAATATGTTACTTAATTTAAATTGCATCCAAATAATTAAAATGCGATCATTTTGGTCCAGAGACACTCATTGGTGTAATGACAATTCCTTTAACATGTTTCTTAATTTTTATTACATGCAACCATAGTTTAATGAAGATTGACATCATTTAGATTTAATGTGTATATTTTATTTTACTTGTTATAGGTTTCCATTGAATTATGGTAATAACTTAATTTTAACCCTTGTTTTCTACGTATTCAGTAAATGGCGTTTGGCGCACTATGGTTCTGAACCCTTCAAATAACTTATATTATATTATATTATATCAGAAGTGGGTACTGTAATAACATTATAGCATTATGTCCATCCAGAGAAACTACACTTTCCAATGGTGAAATAATAATCAATTATACAAATCGGTTAATTTAGCTTCCGATATTACTTCATACAAACACAGAAACATTATCTGTAGGCTATCTTTCATAGCTTTCGATTGTTGCTGTCCAAGGCCCCTTATAGACGAAGTCATTTGTTTTTTAATTCATTACACGGCCTTAGATGGCAGTTATTTTAATTTTAAAACTCATTTATCTCATTAAATATCAGTCCTATCAAAATGTTTCAAGGAATAAAACTTATCGAAAATTATTTTTAAAGAAACGTTTGTTATGTAACATTTTTCACAAAAACCAATAATAAGCGAGATATTTCGATTTATTTAATTCAGGCCCCCTTATAACCTCCCTTTTAAATAATTTATTTTGAATGCCATATAGCCTATAATCTAAATTACAACGAACATAATTTATATTCCAATTTTCATCGAAATCCGTTCATCCATTATCGCGTGAAAAGGTAACAAACATACAGAGACACAGACAGACAGACAGACAGACAGACAGACAGACAGACAGACAAACAAAAATTTCGAAAAAGCGATTTTCGGTTTCAGGGTGGTTAATTATATATGTTAGGACCAATTATTTTTGGAAAATCGAAAATTACCAGAAAAATTTCGACTAGAGATTTATTATTAGTATAGATTCCTAATACACACAATATTCGGATAGGTACAATCACGATTTCCTTCTTTAGTTCTTTCAACGTTTGTCTCAATGTTGGCTATTCCTTCCATAATAACGATCTCTTCACATATCTAGAACCTTCTGAGTCATTTCTCTCTTGTTATATAAACTATAGGCAACGTAACGTTATACAATTGTAGAAGATTTCCATTCCCTTTTCTTTTTAGGGCTACAGCATCTGTGTAGCAAAAGTTCATCTAAATCAGCCGTGGCGAAAATGTGATCATGCGCCGAGCCACTGTGTAACCTGCAACGTGCATAGCACCTATGGAGGGAGGCGGACACCCGAAGGGGAAGTGAAGCAACTGTCTGACTTATTAACGGATTTTCATTTTCCTTACGTCAAGCACTTAAATATAATTTTATACAGTACAAGTCTACAAACTAATGTTTAGTACATGTAACGAAAAAAGAAATGAACAATGAAACATAGGACACATTATCACAACCTAAAATTAACTGTCTTCAGAATGTCTCTGCGACAGAGTTTCAAAATCAGGAATTATGTCACTTACTGCCAGTCGTAGTTGATCACGAAGGTATTTGTCTGTCAGTCGTGATCTAAATTTGGTTTTTACTATTTTCAGTGTTGAAAATAATTTTTCACAAACGTAAGTTGTAGCGAACATGGCTTCAAAAGAGCAAGCGAAAGAACGAAGATTCGGATATTTATTTTTTGGCAAAGATTTGAAAGGTTGAACATTTGTCAAGTCCTTACATCTAGCTTTCATTTAACATCACATTGTAAATCTGTGAGTTTAAATTGAAGATTTGCCGCATTATTCGTACATCTGTTGAAAAAGGATCGACGTACAGAGATAATAATAATAATAATAATAGTAATAATAATAATAATAATAATAATAATAATAATAATAATAACACTTAAACTTTTAATGTTTCATCAGTAACATGTAGTATAATGCCGTTTTATGTTACACAACCGTTTCCTCGTAATACTTGTAAACAAGTCATACATTTAATCTTCTCATCGTATTGGCAGCAAAAAAAAATGCGTCCTCCCATCCTACTTGATACTTTCGTTCTTGTAGAGGTACATGGTTTCGAGGGAGATATTACGATGATACGCCACTCGCAGTTCAGAGACAAATACAAATGGGACGGACTCCAATGAGTGAGAGGGTTGGAGTTGTGGAAGGTAGGAAACAAGGGAAATGCACAGCTATCATTGCGAGCCACAATGTGCTCGTGAGTCACATTTCGCAACGGCTGATCTAAATGAATGGCCTATATATGTTTAGACATTTTATACATTTAGAAACATTGCTATTTTATTAGGATCATTATTCTTGGGGATTCGTTAATTATAACATTTTTCTTCTTGATATCGCATAAAGAAGCGTGAATTTTTATGTCCAATCTTTCACCTAACTATCAGGCCTATATACTTCCTCACAATTTCGAAATGACACACACTACCAGCAGTAATTGTGCTGTATACAATATTAGTCAGTTGATAGTCTGACTACTCGTACTTAATTTTCAAATCGTTCTCGACGTGTAAATCTACTTGTCTGCCTTAATACAAAATGACTACTAAGTGCCGATTGTATAAACCATTTAATCTTAGATCAGAGGTTAAATTGATCCTTGTTCTAGCTGAACTTGGAATTTTGTGTTGTATAAAGTCTAATCTAAGATTAATTTGTCTCAAACTAAAGTCAACTTTGACTGAAGAAATTTCTCCGATTAAGTTAGATGATCCAAGTTCAGTTATTTCTTTTCTGTTAGAAATATACGAGTGACAGATTGTGCAAAAAGAATAACCATTATTATTAATATTAATAGGTATGGTAGATACATTTATATATATATATATATATATATATATATATATATATATATATATATATATATTTTCAATTTCTTGCCTTAATACACAAACATTCTTATATTTTATAAGGCTTTATCGTGTTCAGCAGTATCAAATAACATAACCTATAATTATATTATGTTTATAACAACCATGAATTATTCATGGATATGATAGGCACATTCATAAATGTTCAATTAACTGTATTACTAAACGAAAATTGTCGTTTTATAAAGCTTTATTATGTTTAGCAGTATCAAACACCATAACATGATAACAACTTGGAGAACAGTCAACCTTCTTCTTATTGTCCGCCATTATTTACAATGCACAAAACAAACCAGTGTCTCCAACAGAGTGTACGGAAAGTCGCCGCCAAAAAGTAATTGGAAAGTCGCTAGATTTCTCATTATCAACAAAGAAAGAGTAAATTTTGTCACTATGGGGTGCTAAAAAGGTCACTAAATCCATATTTAAGCCATATAACAGTTAAAAGAAATTGTCGTTGAAAAAGAGTTAAAGTCGCTATATTGGCAACACTGAACAAACCTGTACAACATGGCCCGCACATCAGATACTTCACTTGTTTATGCGATGTTGCCAAATCCTTTTCACGTGAACTTAGATTGCATTTGAACCAAGGTAATTTGATCGCAGAAAAGTTTTATACAATAGAAGAAGTGTCTGAACTCGGTTCACTTTCCGATCTTCTATCAAAGTTGATCTTTAGTCAGGGAGTTTTATACAGTTGGGCCTACTAAGTCATGAATGAATGAATGAATGAATGAATGAATGAATGAATGAATGAATGAATGAATAAATGAATGAATGAGGGGGGATGTGGGAGGAGAAGCTTTAAAGGTACGTGAAAACACGTCCTTGCAAGGGGGGAGTTGGGGCTGTGAAAAAATGAATATGTGAGCTCCAAGCCTCTTGGCCACTTGTCTCACTTCGGGTTTCGCCGCCCCAGTGAAGGAGCGCTAGAAATTTCCAGTGGGAGAGCCGAAAATGGACGTAACTGATTTGCTACAACATACGGGGGGGGAGGAGGGGTAGAAGTACAGCGACCTGATCCGGAGGAGAGACGCGGTGGTACCAACTAGGAGGAGGAGTCTAGGCACGAAACGGTAATAGCCTGTTTGGCTGTTTGAAGATTCGAACGCGTAGGGATTAATCTTAACGGCAATAGCCAATTGGCTCTTTGATGATTTTTCTCAGATCAGGAGACCAGCCAATTGGCTCTAGACTGGCTGCATTTTCTTCGTGCTGGAGCCACAGATCCCAGCGGTGCGGACCGCGGAGGGAACACAGGCTGTGGTCACCCTGTGCTGACCCGCTCCCGCGTTATGACGGCTTCCAATCCGTTTTACTGCGCTTTTATGCCCGGAGGCCCGCAGAGCAGCGATCGTCGTTTGTTTTTCCCACGAGGGAAGCAGAAGTAACTGCATGTTGCGAAGCGTCTTGCGCGATTCCTGTTCATTACAGGCCGAAATGCGTTTCCACGGTAACGAGTTTTGTGTTGCCTCTGCCCCCTGTTAACATGACGACCCTTATGCTTTATTTCTAGATTGAAAGTTTCGGTTAAATTTTTCTGTAGGTACTTCAATATTCCATAAGAATAATTTTCACTTTAAACTAACAGCGTTCAGCCGTTCTCAAACAAGAAAACTGCTAAGGTATGAAACCTTACCATCGCACGAAGTACACGTGGTACTTTTAAACCCATTAGCACACATGTTATCCTTGTCCACTGCCAATTAGTTGTTCTGCATTGTCTGATCGGACGTGGTGGGATTCCTACCCTGTCTGTCGCGGGCGATGTGCCAGTCACCATGAATCCAAGGCTCTCATGTTCAAACTTGATTGAAAGTTATGGAAATTTAAGTGGCGTTACATCATAGGCAAGGCTTTTCGAGAGAAGAGAAGAAATACAGGCTACTTCGTGAAGGGGAAGAAACCTGAACTCGGGAAATTCTCAGCTGACTGTTCGTCTTAAGCATAGAATCAGCAGAATGGCACCATGATCACCTCTCAGGGAGAAAGAAAGGCAGTGTGGGACGGAGAATTAATAGAAGTGGCTCGGATTTAGAAATCCCTTCGAGGACATGAAAAGTGCTTGGCGAATAGCTGTTACGTAATTTGACGACGTCCATGACATCGGGAGCTGCTTTTCGAATCAGCAACCGCTTTTCCGTATCTTGACTAGGTTCGTAAGATTGGTAGCTATTGATGGAATCAACAACAGCTTTTATGTCACTTGACTAGGTTCATAAGATTGGTAGCTATTGACGGTATCAACAACAGCTTTTATGTCACTTGACTAGGTTCGTAAGATTGGTAGCTATTGATGGAATCAACAACAGCTTTTATGTCACTTGACTAGGTCTATAAGATTGGTAGCTATTGATGGAATCAACAACAGCTTTTATGTCACTTGACTAGGTTCATAAGATTGGTAGCTATTGATGGAATCAACAACAGATTTTATGTCATTTGACTAGGTTCGTAAGATTGGTAGCTATTGATGGAATCAACAACAGCTTTTATGTCACTTGACTAGGTTCATAAGATTGGTAGCTATTGATGGAATCAACAACAGATTTTATGTCATTTGACTAGGTTCGTAAGATTGGTAGCTATTGATGGAATCAACAACAACTTTTATGTCACTTGACTAGGTTCATAAGATTGGTAGCTGTTGATGGAATCAACAACAGCTTTTATGTCACTTGACTAGGTTCGTAAGATTGGTAGCTATTGATGGAATCAACAACAGGTTTTATGTCACTCGACTAGGTTCGTAAGATTTGTAGCTATTGATGGAATCAACAACAGCTTTTATGTCACTTGACTAGGTTCGTAAGATTGGTAGCGATTGATGGAATCAACAACAGCTTTTATGTCACTTGACTAGGTTCGTAAGATTGGTAGCTATTGATGGAATCAACAACAGCTTTTATGTCACTTGACTAGGTTCGTAAGATTGGTAGCTATTGATGGAATCAACAACAGCTTTTATGTCACTTGACTAGGTTCATAACATTGATAGCTATTTATGGAATCAACAACAGCTTTTATATCACTTGTCTAGGTTCATAAGATTGGTAGCTATTGATGGAATCAGCAACAGCTTTTATGTCACTTGACTAGGTTCATAAGATTGGTAGCAATTGATGGAATCAACAACAGATTTTATGTCACTTGACTAGGTTCAACAGATTTTATGTCACTTGACTAGGTTCGTAAGATTGGTAGCTATTGATGGAATCAACAACAGCTTTTATGTCACTTGACTAGGTTCATAAGATTGGTAGCTATTGTTGGAATCAACAAAAGCTTTTATGTCACTTGACTAGGTTCATAAGATTGGTAGCTATTGTTGGAATCAACAACAGCTTTTATGTCACTTGACTAGGTTCGTAAGATTGATAGCTATTGATGGAATCAACAACAGATTTTATGTCACTTGACTAGGTTCGTAAGATTGGGAGCTATTGATGGAATCAACTACAGCTTTTATGTCACTTGACTAGGTTCATAAGATTGGTAGCTATTGTTGGAATTAACAACAGCTTTTATGTCACTTGAAGAGGTTCGTAAGATTGGTGGCTATTGATGGAATCAACAACAGCTTTTATGTCACTTGACTAGGTTCATAAGATTGGTAGCTATTGATGGAATCAACAACAAATTTTATGTCACTTGACTAGGTTCGTAAGATTGGTAGCTATTGATGGAATCAACAACAGATTTTATGTCACTTGACTACGTTCATAAGATTGGTAGCTATTGATGGAATCAACAACAGCTTTTATGTCACTTGACTAGGTTCATAAGATTGGTAGCTATTGATGGAATCAATAACAACTTTTATGTCACTTGACTAGGTTCATAAGATTGGTAGCTATTGATGGAATCAACAACAGCTTTTATGTCACTTGACTGGGTTCATAAGATTGGTAGCTATTGATGGAATCAACTACAGCTTTTATGTCACTTGACTAGGTTCATAAGATTGGTAGCTATTGATGGAATCAACAACAGCTTTTATGTCACTTGACTAGGTTCATAAGATTGGTAGCTATTGATGGAATCAACAACAGCTTTTATGTCACTTGACTAAGTTCATAAGATTGGTAGCTATTGATGGAATCAACAACAGCTTTTATGTCACTTGACTTCGTTCACTTTTACATCATAACTATATTTCTTGATCTAAATGATTGGCCTATATATGTTTAGACATTTTATACATTTAGAAACATTGCTATTTTATTAGGAATATTATTCTTGGGGATTCGTTAATTATAACATTTTTCTTCTTGATATCGCATAATGAAGCGTCAATTTTTATGTCCAATCTTTCACCTAACTATCAGGCCTATGTACCTCCTCACAATTTCGAAATGACAAACACTACCAGCAGTAATTGTGTTGTATACAATATTAGTCAGTTGATAGTCTGACTACTTAATTTTCAACTCGTTCTCGACGTGTAAATCTACTTGTCTGCCTTAATACATAAATGACTACTAAGGGCCGATTGTATAAACCATTTAATCTTAGATCAGAGGTTAAATTGATCCTCGTTCTAGCTGAACTTGGAATTTTGTGTTGTATAAAGTCTAATCTGAGATTAATTTGTCTCAAACTAAAGTCAACTTTGACTGAAGAAATTTCTCCGATTAAGTTAGATGATCCAAGTTCAGTTATTTCTTTTCTGTTAGAAATATACGAGTGACAGATTGTGCAAAAAGAATAACCATTATTATTAATATTAATAGATATGGTAGGTAGTAACTACTAGGTACATCTATATATATATATTTTTTCAATTTCTTGCCTTAATATATAAACATTCTTATATTTTATAAGGCTTTATCGTGTTCAGCAGTATCAAATAACATAACCTATAATTGTATTATGTTTATAACAACCATTAATATTCATGGATATGATAGGTACATTCATAAATTTTCAGTTAACTGTATTACTAAACGAAAATGGTCGTTTTATAAAGCTTTATTATGTTCAGCAGTATCAAACACCATAACATGATAACAACTCGGAGAACAGTCAACCTTCTTCTCATTGTCCGCCATTATTTACAATGCACAAAACAAACCAGTGTCTCCAACAGAGTGTACGGAAAGTCGCCGCCAAAAAGTAATTGGAAAGTCGCTAGATTTCTCATTATCAACAAAGAAAGAGTAAATTTTGTCACTATGGGGTGCTAAAAAGGTCACTAAATCCATATTTAAGCCATATAACAGTTAAAAGAAATTGTCGTTGAAAAAGAGTTAAAGTCGCTATATTGGCAACACTGAACAAACCTGTACAACATGGCCCGCACATCAGATACTTCACTTGTTTATGCGATGTTGCCAAATCCTTTTCACGTGAACTTAGATTGCATTTGAACCAAGGTAATTTGATCGCAGAAAAGTTTTATGCAATAGAAGAAGTGTCTGAACTCGGTTCACTTTCCGATCTTCTATCAAAGTTGATCTTTAGTCAGGGAGTTTTATACAGTTGGGCCTACTAAGTCATGAATGAATGAATGAATGAATGAATGAATGAATGAATGAATGAATGAATGAATGAATAAATGAATGAATGAGGGGGGAAGTGGGAGGAGAAGCTTTAAAGGTACGTGAAAACACGTCCTTGCAAGGGGGGAGTTAGGGCTGTGAAAAACTGAATATGTGAGCTCCAAGCCTCTTGGCCACTTGTCTCACTTCGGGTTTCGCCGCCCCAGTGAAGGAGCGCTAGAAATTTCCAGTGGGAGAGCCGAAAATGGACGTAACTGATTTGCTACAACATACGGGGGGGGAGGAGGGGTAGAAGTACAGCGACCTGATCCGGAGGAGAGACGCGGTGGTACCAACTAGGAGGAGGAGTCTAGGCACGAAACGGTAATAGCCTGTTTGGCTGTTTGAAGATTCGAACGCGTAGGGATTAATCTTAACGGCAATAGCCAATTGGCTCTTTGATGATTTTTCTCAGATCAGGAGACCAGCCAATTGGCTCTAGACTGGCTGCATTTTCTTCGTGCTGGAGCCACAGATCCCAGCGGTGCGGACCGCGGAGGGAACACAGGCTGTGGTCACCCTGTGCTGACCCGCTCCCGCGTTATGACGGCTTCCAATCCGTTTTACTGCGCTTTTATGCCCGGAGGCCCACAGAGCAGCGATCGTCGTTTGTTTTTCCCACGAGGGAAGCAGAAGTAACTGCACGTTGCGAAGCGTCTTGCGCGATTCCTGTTCATTACAGGCCGAAATGCGTTTCCACGGTAACGAGTTTTGTGTTGCCTCTGCCCCCTGTTAACATGACGACCCTTATGCTTTATTTCTAGATTGAAAGTTTTGGTTAAATTTTTCTGTAGGTAGCCTACTTCAATATTCCATAAGAATAATTTTCACTTTAAACTAACAGCGTTCAGCCGTTCTCAAACAAGAAAACTGCTAAGGTATGAAACCTTACCATCGCACGAAGTACACGTGGTACTTTTAAACCCATTAGCACACATGTTATCCTTGTCCACTGCCAATTAGTTGTTCTGCATTGTGTGATCGGACGTGGTGGGATCCCTACCCTGTCTCTCGCGGGCGATGTGCTAGTCACCATGAAATCGAGGCTCTCATGTTCCATGACATCGGGAGCTGCTTTTCGAATCAGCAACCGCTTTTTCGTATCTTGAGTAAGTTCATACGATTGGTAGCTATTGATGGAATCAACAACAGTTTTTATGTCACTTGACTAGGTTCATAACATTGATAGCTATTTATGGAATCCACAACAGCTTTTATATCACTTGACTACGTTCATAAGATTCATAGCTATTTATGGAATCAAAAACAGCTTTTATGTCACTTGACTAGGTTCATAAGATTGGTAGCTATTGATGGAATCAACAAAGCTTTTATGTCACTTGAATAAGTTCCTAAGATTGGTAGCTATTGGTGGAATCAACAAAGCTTTTATGTCACTTGAATAAGTTCATAAGATTGGTAGCTATTAATGGAATCAACAAAGCTTTTATGTCACTTGAATAAGTTCATAAGATTGATAGCTATTGATGGAATCAACAAAGCTTTTATGTCACTTGAATAAGTTCATAAGATTGGTAGCTATTGATGGAATCAACAAAGCTTTTATGTCACTTGAATAAGTTCATAAGATTGGTAGCTATTGATGGAATCAACAAAGCTTTTATGTCACTTGAATAAGTTCATAAGATTGGTAGCTATTGATGGAATCAACAACAACTTTTATGTCACTTGACTAGGTTCGTAAGATTGGTAGCTATTGATGGAATCAACAACAGCTTTTATGTCACTTGACTAGGTTCATAAGATTGGTAGCTATTGATGGAATCAACAACAGCTTTTATGTCACTTGACTAGGTTCATAACATTGATAGCTATTTATGGAATCAACAACAGCTTTTATATCACTTGTCTAGGTTCATAAGATTGGTAGCTGTTGATGGAATCAGCAACAGCTTTTATGTCACTTGACTAGGTTCATAAGATTGGTAGCAATTGATGGAATCAACAACAGATTTTATGTCACTTGACTAGGTTCGTAAGATTGGTAGCTATTGATGGAATCAACAACAGCTTTAATGTCACTTGACTAGGTTCATAAGATTGGTAGCTATTGTTGGAATCAACAAAAGCTTTTATGTCACTTGACTAGGTTCATAAGATTGGTAGCTATTGTTGGAATCAACAACAGCTTTTATGTCACTTGACTAGGTTCGTAAGATTGATAGCTATTGATGGAATCAACAACAGATTTTATGTCACTTGACTAGGTTCGTAAGATTGGGAGCTATTGATGGAATCAACTACAGCTTTTATGTCACTTGACTAGGTTCATAAGATTGGTAGCTATTGTTGGAATTAACAACAGCTTTTATGTCACTTGAAGAGGTTCGGAAGATTGGTGGCTATTGATGGAATCAACAACAGCTTTTATGTCACTTGACTAGGTTCATAAGATTGGTAGCTATTGATGGAATCAACAACAAATTTTATGTCACTTGACTAGGTTCGTAAGATTGGTAGCTATTGATGGAATCAACAACAGATTTTATGTCACTTGACTACGTTCATAAGATTGGTAGCTATTGATGGAATCAACAACAGCTTTTATGTCACTTGACTAGGTTCATAAGATTGGTAGCTATTGATGGAATCAATAACAACTTTTATGTCACTTGACTAGGTTCATAAGATTGGTAGCTATTGATGGAATCAACAACAGCTTTTATGTCACTTGACTGGGTTCATAAGATTGGTAGCTATTGATGGAATCAACTACAGCTTTTATGTCACTTGACTAGGTTCATAAGATTGGTAGCTATTGATGGAATCAACAACAGCTTTTATGTCACTTGACTAGGTTCATAAGATTGGTAGCTATTGATGGAATCAACAACAGCTTTTATGTCACTTGACTAAGTTCATAAGATTGGTAGCTATTGATGGAATCAACAACAGCTTTTATGTCACTTGACTTCGTTCACTTTTACATCATAACTATATTTCTTGATCTAAATGATTGGCCTATATATGTTTAGACATTTTATACATTTAGAAACATTGCTATTTTATTAGGAATATTATTCTTGGGGATTCGTTAATTATAACATTTTTCTTCTTGATATCGCATAATGAAGCGTCAATTTTTATGTCCAATCTTTCACCTAACTATCAGGCCTATGTACCTCCTCACAATTTCGAAATGACAAACACTACCAGCAGTAATTGTGTTGTATACAATATTAGTCAGTTGATAGTCTGACTACTTAATTTTCAACTCGTTCTCGACGTGTAAATCTACTTGTCTGCCTTAATACATAAATGACTACTAAGGGCCGATTGTATAAACCATTTAATCTTAGATCAGAGGTTAAATTGATCCTCGTTCTAGCTGAACTTGGAATTTTGTGTTGTATAAAGTCTAATCTGAGATTAATTTGTCTCAAACTAAAGTCAACTTTGACTGAAGAAATTTCTCCGATTAAGTTAGATGATCCAAGTTCAGTTATTTCTTTTCTGTTAGAAATATACGAGTGACAGATTGTGCAAAAAGAATAACCATTATTATTAATATTAATAGATATGGTAGGTAGTAACTACTAGGTACATCTATATATATATATTTTTTCAATTTCTTGCCTTAATATATAAACATTCTTATATTTTATAAGGCTTTATCGTGTTCAGCAGTATCAAATAACATAACCTATAATTGTATTATGTTTATAACAACCATTAATATTCATGGATATGATAGGTACATTCATAAATTTTCAGTTAACTGTATTACTAAACGAAAATGGTCGTTTTATAAAGCTTTATTATGTTCAGCAGTATCAAACACCATAACATGATAACAACTCGGAGAACAGTCAACCTTCTTCTCATTGTCCGCCATTATTTACAAAGCACAAAACAAACCAGTGTCTCCAACAGAGTGTACGGAAAGTCGCCGCCAAAAAGTAATTGGAAAGTCGCTAGATTTCTCATTATCAACAAAGAAAGAGTAAATTTTGTCACTATGGGGTGCTAAAAAGGTCACTAAATCCATATTTAAGCCATATAACAGTTAAAAGAAATTGTCGTTGAAAAAGAGTTAAAGTCGCTATATTGGCAACACTGAACAAACCTGTACAACATGGCCCGCACATCAGATACTTCACTTGTTTATGCGATGTTGCCAAATCCTTTTCACGTGAACTTAGATTGCATTTGAACCAAGGTAATTTGATCGCAGAAAAGTTTTATGCAATAGAAGAAGTGTCTGAACTCGGTTCACTTTCCGATCTTCTATCAAAGTTGATCTTTAGTCAGGGAGTTTTATACAGTTGGGCCTACTAAGTCATGAATGAATGAATGAATGAATGAATGAATGAATGAATGAATGAATGAATAAATGAATGAATGAGGGGGGAAGTGGGAGGAGAAGCTTTAAAGGTACGTGAAAACACGTCCTTGCAAGGGGGGAGTTAGGGCTGTGAAAAACTGAATATGTGAGCTCCAAGCCTCTTGGCCACTTGTCTCACTTCGGGTTTCGCCGCCCCAGTGAAGGAGCGCTAGAAATTTCCAGTGGGAGAGCCGAAAATGGACGTAACTGATTTGCTACAACATACGGGGGGGGAGGAGGGGTAGAAGTACAGCGACCTGATCCGGAGGAGAGACGCGGTGGTACCAACTAGGAGGAGGAGTCTAGGCACGAAACGGTAATAGCCTGTTTGGCTGTTTGAAGATTCGAACGCGTAGGGATTAATCTTAACGGCAATAGCCAATTGGCTCTTTGATGATTTTTCTCAGATCAGGAGACCAGCCAATTGGCTCTAGACTGGCTGCATTTTCTTCGTGCTGGAGCCACAGATCCCAGCGGTGCGGACCGCGGAGGGAACACAGGCTGTGGTCACCCTGTGCTGACCCGCTCCCGCGTTATGACGGCTTCCAATCCGTTTTACTGCGCTTTTATGCCCGGAGGCCCACAGAGCAGCGATCGTCGTTTGTTTTTCCCACGAGGGAAGCAGAAGTAACTGCACGTTGCGAAGCGTCTTGCGCGATTCCTGTTCATTACAGGCCGAAATGCGTTTCCACGGTAACGAGTTTTGTGTTGCCTCTGCCCCCTGTTAACATGACGACCCTTATGCTTTATTTCTAGATTGAAAGTTTTGGTTAAATTTTTCTGTAGGTAGCCTACTTCAATATTCCATAAGAATAATTTTCACTTTAAACTAACAGCGTTCAGCCGTTCTCAAACAAGAAAACTGCTAAGGTATGAAACCTTACCATCGCACGAAGTACACGTGGTACTTTTAAACCCATTAGCACACATGTTATCCTTGTCCACTGCCAATTAGTTGTTCTGCATTGTGTGATCGGACGTGGTGGGATCCCTACCCTGTCTCTCGCGGGCGATGTGCTAGTCACCATGAAATCGAGGCTCTCATGTTCCATGACATCGGGAGCTGCTTTTCGAATCAGCAACCGCTTTTTCGTATCTTGAGTAAGTTCATACGATTGGTAGCTATTGATGGAATCAACAACAGTTTTTATGTCACTTGACTAGGTTCATAACATTGATAGCTATTTATGGAATCCACAACAGCTTTTATATCACTTGACTACGTTCATAAGATTCATAGCTATTTATGGAATCAAAAACAGCTTTTATGTCACTTGACTAGGTTCATAAGATTGGTAGCTATTGATGGAATCAACAAAGCTTTTATGTCACTTGAATAAGTTCCTAAGATTGGTAGCTATTGGTGGAATCAACAAAGCTTTTATGTCACTTGAATAAGTTCATAAGATTGGTAGCTATTAATGGAATCAACAAAGCTTTTATGTCACTTGAATAAGTTCATAAGATTGGTAGCTATTGATGGAATCAACAAAGCTTTTATGTCACTTGAATAAGTTCATAAGATTGGTAGCTATTGATGGAATCAACAAAGCTTTTATGTCACTTGAATAAGTTCATAAGATTGGTAGCTATTGATGGAATCAACAAAGCTTTTATGTCACTTGAATAAGTTCATAAGATTGGTAGCTATTGATGGAATCAACAACAACTTTTATGTCACTTGACTAGGTTCGTAAGATTGGTAGCTATTGATGGAATCAACAACAGCTTTTATGTCACTTGACTAGGTTCATAAGATTGGTAGCTATTGATGGAATCAACAACAGCTTTTATGTCACTTGACTAGGTTCATAACATTGATAGCTATTTATGGAATCAACAACAGCTTTTATATCACTTGTCTAGGTTCATAAGATTGGTAGCTATTGATGGAATCAGCAACAGCTTTTATGTCACTTGACTAGGTTCATAAGATTGGTAGCAATTGATGGAATCAACAACAGATTTTATGTCACTTGACTAGGTTCGTAAGATTGGTAGCTATTGATGGAATCAACAACAGCTTTAATGTCACTTGACTAGGTTCATAAGATTGGTAGCTATTGTTGGAATCAACAAAAGCTTTTATGTCACTTGACTAGGTTCATAAGATTGGTAGCTATTGTTGGAATCAACAACAGCTTTTATGTCACTTGACTAGGTTCGTAAGATTGATAGCTATTGATGGAATCAACAACAGATTTTATGTCACTTGACTAGGTTCGTAAGATTGGGAGCTATTGATGGAATCAACTACAGCTTTTATGTCACTTGACTAGGTTCATAAGATTGGTAGCTATTGTTGGAATTAACAACAGCTTTTATGTCACTTGAAGAGGTTCGGAAGATTGGTGGCTATTGATGGAATCAACAACAGCTTTTATGTCACTTGACTAGGTTCATAAGATTGGTAGCTATTGATGGAATCAACAACACATTTTATGTCACTTGACTAGGTTCGTAAGATTGGTAGCTATTGATGGAATCAACAACAGATTTTATGTCACTTGACTACGTTCATAAGATTGGTAGCTATTGATGGAATCAACAACAGCTTTTATGTCACTTGACTAGGTTCATAAGATTGGTAGCTATTGATGGAATCAATAACAACTTTTATGTCACTTGACTAGGTTCATAAGATTGGTAGCTATTGATGGAATCAACAACAGCTTTTATGTCACTTGACTGGGTTCATAAGATTGGTAGCTATTGATGGAATCAACAAAGCTTTTATGTCACTTGAATAAGTTCATAAGATTGGTAGCTATTGATGGAATCAACAAAGCTTTTATGTCACTTGAATAAGTTCATAAGATTGGTAGCTATTGATGGAATCAACAAAGCTTTTATGTCACTTGAATAAGTTCATAAGATTGGTAGCTATTGATGGAATCAACAACAACTTTTATGTCACTTGACTAGGTTCGTAAGATTGGTAGCTATTGATGGAATCAACAACAGCTTTTATGTCACTTGTCTAGGTTCATAAGATTGGTAGCTATTGATGGAATCAACAACAGCTTTTATGTCACTTGACTAGGTTCATAAGATTGGTAGCAATTGATGGAATCAACAACAGATTTTATGTCACTTGACTAGGTTCGTAAGATTGGTAGCTATTGATGGAATCAACAACAGCTTTTATGTCACTTGACTAGGTTCATAAGATTGGTAGCTATTGTTGGAATCAACAAAAGCTTTTATGTCACTTGACTAGGTTCATAAGATTGGTAGCTATTGTTGGAATCAACAACAGCTTTTATGTCACTTGACTAGGTTCGTAAGATTGATAGCTATTGATGGAATCAACAACAGATTTTATGTCACTTGACTAGGTTCGTAAGATTGGGAGCTATTGATGGAATCAACTACAGCTTTTATGTCACTTGACTAGGTTCATAAGATTGGTAGCTATTGATGGAATCAACAACAGCTTTTATGTCACTTGACTAAGTTCATAAGATTGGTAGCTATTGATGGAATCAACAACAGATTTTATGTCACTTGACTACGTTCATAAGATTGGTAGCTATTGATGGAATCAACAATAGCTTTTATGTCACTTGACTAGGTTCGTAAGATTGGTAGCTATTGTTGGAATTAACAACAGCTTTTATGTCACTTGAAGAGGTTCGTAAGATTGGTGGCTATTGATGGAATCAACAACAGCTTTTATGTCACTTGACTAGGTTCATAAGATTGGTAGCTATTGATGGAATCAACAACAAATTTTATGTCACTTGACTAGGTTCGTAAGATTGGTAGCTATTGATGGAATCAACAACAGATTTTATGTCACTTGACTACGTTCATAAGATTGGTAGCTATTGATGGAATCAACAACAGCTTTTATGTCACTTGACTAGGTTCATAAGATTGGTAGCTATTGATGGAATCAACAACAGATTTTATGTCACTTGACTACGTTCATAAGATTGGTAGCTATTGTTGGAATCAACAACAGCTTTTATGTCACTTGAGTAGGTTCGTAAGATTGGTAGCTATTGATGGAATCAACAACTTCTTTTATGTCACTTGACTACGTTCATAAGATTGGTAGCTATTGATGGAATCAACAACAGCTTTTATGTCACTTGACTAGGTTCATAAGATTGGTAGCTATTGTTGGAATTAACAACAGCTTTTATGTCACTTGACTAGGTTCATAAGATTGGTAGCTATTGTTGGAATCAACAACAGCTTTTATGTCACTTGAAGTGGTTCGTAAGATTGGTAGCTATTGATGGAATCAGCAACAGATTTTATGTCACTTGACTAAGTTCATAAGATTGGTAGCTATTGATGGAATCAACAACAAATTTTATGTCACTTGACTAGGTTCATAAGATTGGTAGCTATTGATGGAATCAACAACAGATTTTATGTCACTTGACTACGTTCATAAGATTGGTAGCTATTGATGGAATCAACAACAGCTTTTATGTCACTTGACTAGGTTCATAAGATTGGTAGCTATTGATGGAATCAATAACAACTTTTATGTCACTTGACTAGGTTCATAAGATTGGTAGCTATTGATGGAATCAACAACAGCTTTTATGTCACTTGACTGGGTTCATAAGATTGGTAGCTATTGATGGAATCAACTACAGCTTTTATGTCACTTGACTAGGTTCATAAGATTGGTAGCTATTGATGGAATCAACAACAGCTTTTATGTCACTTGACTAGGTTCATAAGATTGGTAGCTATTGATGGAATCAACAACAGCTTTTATGTCACTTGACTTTGTTCATAAGATTGGTAGCTATTGATGGAATCAACAACAGCTTTTATGTCACTTGACTAGGTTCATAAGATTGGTAGCTATTGATGGAATCAACAACAGCTTTTATGTCACTTGACTTTGTTCATAAGATTGGTAGCTATTGATGGAATCAACAACAGCTTTTATGTCACTTGACTTTGTTCATAAGATTGGTAGCTATTGATGGAATCAACAACAGCTTTTATGTCACTTGACTAGGTTCATAAGATTGGTAGCTATTGATGGAATCAACAACAGCTTTTATGTCACTTGACTTTGTTCATAAGATTGGTAGCTATTGATGGAATCAACAACAGCTTTTATGTCACTTGACTTCGTTCACTTTTACATCATGACTATATTTCTTGTTATGGTGAAGTAAAAAAAGATAGA
This sequence comes from Periplaneta americana, assembly GCF_040183065.1. Lineage (NCBI taxonomy): Eukaryota > Metazoa > Arthropoda > Insecta > Blattodea > Blattidae > Periplaneta > Periplaneta americana. Next base: position 207,813,204 of record NC_091120.1, read on the forward strand.
TCAAAGGAATGTGAAACTGGAAATCTCTCCTTATCCGTTTCATGGTTACGAGCTGAGCTACCGCAGTCACCTAACAGAAGTAGCAGGAAGGTAACTAAGACTCCAAGGCGAGATTGGACAACTGGTCAAAATTTGAGCGTTGTGTAATTTAATTCTGTTACACTTTGTGTTATTTCTGTCCGGAAGAACATAACCAAAACAGACGCTCCCAGCCTCCTCGTTGAATTTTGCGGTGGTCGCCATCTGCGCTTCACTTTGTTGTGGAATGTCACTGAATATCGAGCACGAAGCACTTGTGCCTGTGTAGCGCTGTGCTCACCTGACTGTATCCATAGCAACAAGCGATATAAAGTCGTGTCGGCACAGGTGCGTGCTGCGTTGCCGGCGTGATGTCCACACTTAACGTTTGAGGGGTGCAATCGAGGGGTTGGTGTGTATATTGCTGCAATACGGGGAGTTGCTTAACGGCCCCTGCCACAGGGTGCACGAAGAAGCGTAGTAGCGGTGGTTCAATTCCAACTACGGATGCCACTGGCTGTTTGAGTGATGTGAACATCCAGTTCGTTACTCTCTTGTCTGCACAATGGCCGCCATATTGCCTCGCCTGCTCGTACGATGATGCCTGTATTTATCTTCACATCCAGCATGTCTAATTAGGGCGTCTCATAAATAGCGTATATTTTTTAAGTTTGATGTTTTGTAAGATTTTTAATGATTTTCTTTATACATCTTGATTACACAACTTTTAAGACTGTATCACTTCGGAATATGTATGGTAAGACTTTCCTGTGTTAAATTTCAACGTACCTCTTTTACATGTTTCGACCTATTTATGGGTCATCTTCAGAACTGGTCGTTGTTGGTCTTGGCGCCACTTGTTCTGTTTCCTGTGAGGGTGTGTTCCTGTGATATAGTGTAGAGTCAAAGAGTGTGTGTATTTTGAAGTTGAGTTGTGTGTTGAGAATTTCATTGGGGTGTGTTTTTGTGTGTCTGTATATTTCGTATTGTTCTAGTGTGTTAAGTTTCTGGATTTTTGGTTCGAGGTGTAGTATTTCCATGTCTGTGTTGATGTCTCTGTGGGTGTGGTTAGCATTTGTGATGTGTTCTTCATATGTGGAGGTGTTTTGTAATTTTGTTATGGCTGTGATGTGTTCTTTGTAACGTGTTTGAAACGATCTGCCTGTCTGTCCTATGTAGAAGTTGTTGCAGGTGTTACATTTGAGTTTGTATACGCCTGTGTGGTTGTATTTGTTTGTTTGTGTGTTGAGATGTTTTTGTAGAGTGTTATTTGTTCTGTATGCTATGTTTTAATTTAATTTCTTGAATGAGGTTGCAATGTTGTGTGTGTTTTTCTCTTCGTATGTTAGTGTGATGCATTTTTTGTGTTCTTGTGTTTGTGTTGTATTCTTATGTTTTTGTGATTGTGTTTTGTCTTACGTATTATGTTGTCTATTATGTTAGGGTTGTATCCGTTTTCTTGTGCTATGTATTTGATTGTGTTTAGCTCTTCGTTGTAATCCTGTTGGTTCGTTGGTATGTTGAGTAGTCTGTGTACCATTGTTCGGAATGCAGCTTGTTTGTGTTGTGTGGGGTGGTTGGATGTGTTGTGTATGTGTGTTGTTGTTGTTGTTGTGGGTTTTCTGTATACTTTGAATGTGCGTTTGTTGTCTACTTTTGTTATTGTGTTATTCTTCGTGTTATTTGTTATTCTTTAGTTGGACAATGCAATTTATAGGACGTTATTATTGGGTATTGTCAGCATGTAGCAGTCGTCAATTGTTAATACAAAGAATATAAAATGGGGGCGATAAAGTTTAAGATTAGAGTCCTTCTAAAGCACTATTGGAAACAAAATTATAAAGCTGTTGTCGCTACTCGAAGAATATGTGAAGTCGAGGATGAAGGCGTCGTTAGTGAACGTGTAGCACAAGGATGGTTCCAGCAATTCAGTAATGGAAAAGGAGACATTGAAGATTTACAACGTCCTGGAAAATCTAAGGTATAGAGTTTCGGAGGAAAATCCAGAAGAAAGTAGCACTTATAGATTGTCAGAAGAACTTTGGAGCTTGAAAAGATACAAAACGCCATGAATTTACATCTGGACTGGCTCAACGCAGAATGAATATCTGTCGTCAGCTGTTTTGAGATAATTCTCCTGATAACCCACAGATCTCAAAACAGTGGCTCGATCCACGTCAGCCTGCTTTACTTACTTACTTCCTTACTTACTGGCTTTTAAGGAACCCGGAGGTTCATTGCCGCCCTCACATAAGCCCGGCATTGGTCCCTATCCTGAGCAAGATTAATCCAGTCCCTACCATCATATCCCACTCCCTCAAATCCATTTTAATATTATCTTCCCATCTACGTCTCGACCTCCCCAAAGGTCTTTTTCCCTCCGGCTTCCCAACTAACACTGTATATGCATTTCTGGATTCGCCCATACGTGCTACATGCCCTGCCCATCTCAAACGTCTGGATTTAATATTCCTAATTATGTCAGGTGAAGAATACAATGCGTGCAGTTCTGTGTTGTGTAATTTTCTCCATTCTCCTGTAACTTCATCCCTCTTAGCCTCAAATATTTTTAAGCACCTTATTCTCAAACACCCTTAACCTATGTTCCTCTCTCAAAGTGAGATTTCAAGTTTCACAACCATAAAGAACAACCGGTAATGTAAGTGTTTTATAAATTCTAACTTTCAGATTTTTCGACAACAGACTGGATGATAAAAGCTTCTCAACCGAATAATAACAGGCATTTCCGATATTTATTCTGCGTTTAATTTCCTCTCGAGTATCATTTATATTTGTTACTGTTGCTCCAAGATATTTGAACTTCTCCACCTCTTCAAGAGATAAATGTCCAATTTTTATATTTCCATTTCGTAGAATATTCTGGTCACGAGACATAATCATATACTTTGTCTTTTCGGGATTTACTTCCAAACCTATCTCTTTACTTGCTTCCAGTAAAATTCCCGTGTTTTCCCTAATCGTTTGTGAATTTTCTCCTAACATATTCACGTCATCCGCATAGACAAGAAGCTGATGTAACCCTTTCAGTTCCAAACCCTCTCTGTTATCCTGAACTTTCCTAATAGCATATTCTAGAGCAAAGTTAAAAAGTAAAGGTGATAGTGCATCTCCCTGCTTTAGTGAATTGGAAACGCATCTGACGGAAACTGGCCTATACGAACTCTGCTGTACGTTTCACTGAGACACATTTCAATTAACCGAACTATTTTCTTGGGAATACTGTGTCAGCCTGCTTTAGTCGTCGTTAAACAAAATCTGTTCCGCCCCAACGTTATGCTATGTGTCTGGTGGAATTATAAAGCTGTGATTCACGGCAGTTTGTTCCAAACGGACGTGCAGTCGATGCGGATCTTTATGCTCAAGAGCTAGAACGAGTTCATGAAGTTTTGAGGGAGAGGTACCCGGCATTAGTTAATCGAAATGGAATTTCCTTGCAACCGTAATTCAAGCTGTCTACTTGTTCGAATGCCTCATTTCGTACTCCCACGTTTACCTTCTTTGTTTTTCTTCCGATGACCATGGTGTTTGTTTTGTTTGCATTTATCTTCATTCCATACTGTCACTTAGCTGTGTTAGCATAGTCAAAATATTTAATCACATGTAATGACGTGACAACCATCGAGGAGAAAGAGGGTTCTAGAAAACAGCATTACAATTCGTACCGAATATTGTAAGCAGCAGTTAGTAACCAGTTCTCCGCTCAAGACTGTCAGCAGTCGTCTGTAACTGGTCTGCTGTAGTAACGGACAACATTGGTGGACAAAGTGAAAAGCAACAACACTGAAACTATGCAGACAACGACAGCAATCACTGAAAGAAGTATTGGATACTAAATTTTGTCTAAATTCATTAATGGCTTGTGTAAGCATAATAAAGCTGTACATAACATGTCCGTGTTGTGTAAAACACGGCAGCTCTCCCCTTCCGTGTACGGGTCCCGCACGACTTCGCAACAATTTGTCACGTCCCGCTAATGAAGAGGGTGGTTAGTGCCTTCCACCAGGCCGGAAGATTGCAGGTGACGTCATTCCTATAGAGCGTTCCGAGTTCGGAAAATACCATAGGGTTCACAGGCGTCTTCTTAACGGACTTCCTCTCTTTGCAATAAAACTAAAGTAAGTTATTTATATTTAATGATGAAACACACGTGTTTGGGTCGGTAATACAGTGTTCATTGATTCGATGAAATACATTGAAGGTAGTATTTCTCATTGAAGATGGAGAAGCATTCTCCGAAACATGTCTGACTAATATTCCTCAAAGAATTTATAAGTGTTTACACAGCTGTAACATAAAGTCCACACCTGTGGAGTAACGGTTAGCAGGTCTAGCCACGATACCAGGTGGCCCGGGTTCGATTCCCGGTCGGGGCAAGTTACCTTGTTGAGGTTTTTTTCCAGGGTTTTCCCTCAACCCAATATGAGCAAATGCTGAGTAACTTTCGGTGTTGGACCCCGGACTCATTTCACCGGCATTATCACCTTCATTTCATTCAGACGCTAAATAACCTAGATGTTGATAAAGCGTCGTAAAATAACCTACAAATAATAACCATATCACCTTTAATGTGTTTCATAAGTTATTTACGTCTTTTATAAAATGACAGAAGTAAATCAGTTTAATGTATTCGATTCTTCGAAATACAACGAACCAATATATAAAAATATTATAAGCAATATGAAGTGTTTATATTTAAAGCAATGCTTAGGCCTAAATATAGTATTTAGATTTAGGCAACTAAGTCAGGAGATAATGGGTGGCCAGTTCCTTTCCCTCTCCGTTACATTACATACATCGCCCGACTAGCTACATATTACTCTAGTCAGACTTCAGACGCATACAAACAATTGTTCTTCCTCTGACACATATCGTCAAGTGAGATGTACTGCCTGATAATAGATTTACATATCAGACAGAACCTCAATCAGAGATACTTAATTAGTATACATCAACTTAGTAATTATGTATGAACTTAATTACACATCAACTTATTAATTTTTATAATCAACTTAATTAGACATAAAGTTTATCATTATATAAACTTAATTACACATCAGATAAATCATTACTTAATTATTATAATCAACTTAATTACACATCAAGTTAACCATTATATATAAACTTAATTATTATAATCAACTTAATTACACATCAAGTTAACCATTATATATAAACTTAATTATTATAATCAATTTAATTACACATCAAGTTAACCATTATATATAAACTTAATTATTATAATCAACTTAATTAAACATCAAGTTAACCATTATATATAAACTTAACGATTATAATCAACTTAATTACACATCAAGTTAACCATTATATATAAACTTAATTATTATAATCAACTTAATTACACATCAAGTTAACCATTATATATAAACTTAACGATTATAATCAACTTAATTACACATCAAGTTAACCATTATATATAAACTTAATTATTATAATCAACTTAAGTACACATCAAGTTAACCATTATATATAAACTTAATTATTATAATCAACTTAAGTACACATCAAGTTAAGCATTATATATAAACTTAATTATTATAATCAACTTAAGTACACATCAAGTTAACCATTATATATAAACTTAATTATTATAATCAACTTAAGTACACATCAAGTTATTAATTATTATTTATGAACTTACACATGAACTTAATAACTATGTAACAACTTAATAATAGTAATAATAATAATAATAATCATAATAATAATAATACTTTAATAATAATAATAATGCAGAAATGCATATAGAGTGTTTGTTGGGAGGCCGGAGGGGAAAAGACCTTTAGGAAGGCCGAGACGTAGATGGGAAGATAATATTAAAATGGATTTGAGGGAGGTGGGATATGATGATAGACACTGGATTAATCTTGCTCAGGATAGGGACCGATGGCGGGCTTATGTGAGGGCGGCAATGAACCTCCGGGTTCCTTAAAAGCCAGTAAGTAAGTTAAGAGTAATAATAATAATAATAATAATAATAATAATAATAATAATAATAATAATTACACGTTAACAAATAATTAGCTATAAACTTGATAATTATTTGCACATCAAGGCAATGTCTTCAAGGCTATCACACTTAATAATTCTAATTACATTCACGATTCAGATACATCCATAAGTGCACACGTACATTTTAGCATCGGTAACGTTTCACTGCACTCATTTCACTGTCAGTTCACTCATTATACAGATACTGTGACACATTTCGCTGCCACTGTAACGCATTTCGCTCTTACTTCAAAAACTTTCCACAGCTCAAACATTTTTCACTGTCACTGTAAACTGAACTTCACTGATACACACGCATCCCTGTGACTATAATTCAAATAAGTCAATAATGACACACTTGTTACCCTGTAGAATATGAAAGAAGAAAATAGGTGAAAGTAGATAAAAGTGAGTAAGAAACCAAGAAGAAGAGAAGAGAAATATGACAGAAATATCACCGAATCAGCAAATATTTTAAATAAATACGGCACTGTAGATACGCGAAAGGTACGGCAAGTATTAAGAGAAAAAGCGTTTGAGAACTGGGGCCAGAAAAAACATACCAACAATATACCCCGGCCAATAAGTGGATCCGGAATCACAAGGGTCTTTCTTGTAGTCAGTGGAGGGAAGCGATCAAGATGAATGCGAACGTGTCAGCTGTACCTGGCAGGTCTTCGGGCAGTAACCTCTGTCGACGTTGCGACAGGGAGGTTGAAACCCTTGCTCATGTCCTGGGGCCCTGTGAACTTCTACGAAATACGCGGAATCATACAGTAAGATCTATAATAGCAATTGCCTTAAGGAACAAAGGTTATTCAGTATATGAAGAAGTACACGGCATATCCAGTGAGGGCAGTGATCGAAGAATCGACATAATTGCATTTAAACCTCCCTCTCTTGAAGGTTACATCATAGACCCTACTGTGAGATTCGAATCGCACGAACACCAGCCAGAAGAAGTACACGAGGAAAAAAGGAATATATATATATGAACCTTCCATCAGTTTTGATAAGAACAAATACCATCTGGAATCCATCGTCATTACGGGACTAATGATAGGAGCCCGTGGGACCATACCCCGGTTCCTAGTCGACTTCTGTAAATCTTTCGGGCTGCATAAAAATATTTTAAGAGATCTAACAATTGCAGCACTCAAAGGCTCAATAGCTATTTTCAGGCATCATACATATGGACCATCTCCTTGACGTTACTTCGTTTAACATCATGTGTTTCAATATAATTCAAATTGTTATTTTTCACTCTAACAACAATGTATCACTAAGCCTCAAGGCTTTTACTGTATTGTATCATGGTACTCTTTGTCGATGGCAACCTGTAGTGGTTACAGGAAGAAATTTAAAAAATGAAAAATGAAATGAAGTCGCGGACAAGAATAGAGGAGGAGAAAGCTGGTAAAAGGGGAAAAAGACACGAAAGGAATGGTAGATAAGAAGTACGAAGTGAAGGGAAGGACAAAGTGGAAAGCTATGAACAGAATTAAGATATGCGGAGAGGGGAAGCATTGCAGGGAGGAGAGGGGTGGGCACTTGGGGAGGCTTTGCACGATTCCGCTGTAATGCACCGCCGAGGTTTACTGTCGGAGATTAGGGGCGCGCTGTGAACGGGGTAATTGGACCGTATGAAATGGCTATTAGTTCTGTGCAGAGAAGACCGAAGAATGTAGAAAAATAAAAAGGAAAATAGCGGACATAAGCAGCTTACACAGCTGTTGTCACCCAAGAAGGTCCGCTGAGAGGTCACATGAGGGCTTCGCGTTGTGGAGGACTCACTCACAGGGTGCGAAATTTAAGGGGTGTGGCCACTAGAAAGGGCCAACTCCAATAGTCCTGTTTGACGTCGTTATTTCTGTTCAGCAGCTTTGCCTTATTTTTTTAAATGTATTTTCTAGTTTTAATTTATTTTTCTGATGTTACAAAACGTTAAGAGCTTTCCTAAGAAGATTAAATTTTAAACACTGTATCTATATTGAGTAACAGTTTTGTTTTCCACTTGGTCTTACTGTAATTCATCCGTCATTTTACTAATAATTCCCGCAGCAGTGGACATACACATATAAAGTTCTCTCCATATTTGTAGAGATTTAAGGGAGTTCACTTATAGAGTGTTCAGTAAAACTATTGCTCTTTATCAATATTCCAAAACATTGATTTACTTCCAATACGACTAATTTCGCTGCTTTCATTGATTAACGCAGGAATGAAAGAAATTGAGGGAGGATGCTTTATTCTGAATAATTGGACTTAAATTCATTTGTTTATTTGCTTAATTTACTTATTGATTGATTGATTTATTTATTTACTTATTTGTTTGTTTGTTTGGTTATTAGTTTATTTATTTATTTACTTACTTAATTAATTACATATTTATTTACTTACTTAATTACTTGCTTAAGTATTTAATTACTTATTTATTTATTTATCTACTTAATTACTTGTTTATTTACTTATTTAATTACTTACTTATTTATTTATTTATTTACTTAATTACATATTTATTTATTTAATTATTTACTTACTCAATTACTTATTTATTTATTTATTTATTTATTTACTTACTTAATTACTTACTTATTTATTTATTTACTTACTTAATTACTTATTTATTTATATACTTACTTAATTACTTATTTATTTATTTACTTACTTAATTACTTATTTATTTATTTACTTATTTAATTACTTATTTATTTATTTACTTATTTATTTATTTACTTACTTAATTACTTATTTATTTATTTACTTACTTAATTACTTACTTATTTATTTACTTACTTAATTACTTATTTATTTACTCTATTACTCATTTATTTATTTACTTGCTTAATTACTTATTTATTCATTTACTTAATTACTTACCTATTTATTTATTTACTTAATTACTTACTTATTTATTTATTTACTTACTTAATTACTTATTTATTTATTTACTTACTTAATTACTTACTTATTTATTTATTTACTTACTTAATTACTTATTTATTTATTTATTTATTTATTTATTTATTTATTTATTTATTTATTTATTCATTCTGGTGAAGCTGAAGCCTAAGCATTCCCTTCCACTGAGACGGAAAAAAAAGAATACAGTAATGTACAAATAAATTAATAATTATAAATTGTAATATTAAATGTAAAAACAATCACAAACTCAATATTAAAATAAGTAAGGTTAATAAAAAACTCTCTACGAGCATTATAAATTGTCAAGAATTAACAAAAGAAGACAATTAGTTAGAAATTAATTATTACAAAATAAAATTAGAAGTAAATGTATTCCATTATTAACTATGGAAGAATATTGCGGCTAAGCAAGAAAGTGGTAAATGAGATTCTGAAGCGGTAGAAATTAATATCGGGTGTTAATTAGGCCTGCGCTTGTATTAAAATTATTTCTTAGGAATAGTAGGCCTAACCCTTCGATATAGACGTTTTTGTTACAAAATTCTCAGTTATGGTTTTAGATTTTGAAGAGATGTAGGGAGTCCAAATTTACCGTACCAAATAATTAGATACAGACGGACCACTGGCTGAATGAATGAATGAATGAATGAATGAATGAATGAATGAATGAATGAATGAATGAATGAATGAAAGGGGAAAATTCGAGAGGAAACATTTAAAAGGTACGCAAAAACGCGTCTTTGTGAGAGAATTTTATTTGTGTATTTTCTCTCGTTTTCTCTTTCTTCTTTTTTCTTGCTCTTATGTTGCATTTATTCGTTTGAATTAAGTTACTTACTGTATTTTGTAAACTGTCCTTGTAAATTTTATGTTATATTATTGGCTAAGACCACGTACACGAGCCTGGCTTTTATGGTAGTGGCTAGAAACATTTTTGTTTTATAAATGTAATTTGTACTCACTAGTTAAATAAATAAATAAATAGACAGACAGACAGACTGACTGACTGACTTACTGACAGACAGACAGACAGACAGATAGATTTGGGGCTGAGAAGAAATGTCTATGCGAGCTCCAAGTCTATTGGCCACTTGTCTCACTATGATTTTCACCGTTCCATTTGAAGGAACAATAAGGACTCCATAGACGCAAAGACTTACCAGAGACTTATCACTGTAAGACTTACCTCCGGAAGGTATATTTGAAATGGATTATTGTCCATACACGATACACCTCCTAGACTAAGTTGATCAAGAGTATTGTGTGAGGTCGCTGAAACCAATTATTTCCGTGGAGAAATGTGATCACCCGACAATGTTCCATCATGGTTATGCGTCATTCTTAATGGCATCTCTGTGGTTTTGCTGTTATAGCTTCTTAGCGCTGCAGACAACGAAGCAAAGACTGAATCTGGACCACTTGCTCGCAGTAGCGTTTGTACACTTCTCTCCCGCTTGATTTCGAGACCGATACAGTCGGAAAATTCAACCGCCACTGAACTCCGGGACTTATAGATTGTTGATAATTTTAGGGTATATTACCACTACACTGGGGTATCATTGCTGAGTAGTGAACAGTTGAAAGCTGAATCTTGCACCTAAATTTAACGTAACGTTTCGTGGAATGCCGTCCCTCATGCAGTTCTAGTGGTGCCTTCCTCCTTTTTCTTAGTGTCCTGATTTTTGTAATATTTCTTTTTTGTTTTTCTCCTGGTCCGGGTTTTGTATTAATTAATTAATTCATTCATTAATTCATTCATTCATTATCTTCCATAGACCTTACATGAGCAATGAAGCTTTAAGACGTGGAACAAGTCAAAATTTTACAATATTACAATTACAATTTTTACAAATTTTTACAATATTTTACAATTTTTACAGTTTTACAATGTAGTAATTTTCTACAATGATGAGGTGAGGTCCGAGGATTCGCCAAAATATTACCCGGCATTTGCCTTTTGGTTGGGGAAAACCTCGGAAAAATCAGGTAATCAAATCAAAGGGGTTGATGCCGAGGACTCGCCATAGACCATCCGACTTCAGTCCCACGGCTGGGGAAAACCTCGGAAGAAACCATTCAATGAGACCAAAGGGGGATCCAACCCAAGCCCGAACGCAGCTCCGGATCAGCAGCCCAGCGAGTCTGCCGACTGAGCTACATCGATGGCTCTACTAAAAGTATACAATACATAGCCAATCAGATTATTAAATTTACAAACGCAAACGATCATTCATCAGTTGAGCTATATGTACAATACAAAGCAAGTAAGTTAATTAAATTTAAGGCATAAACAATTCAACCAGTTGTGATATACAGAAATTGATAACACATATCATGCAAACTACTTCAAATTACAAACACAAACAATTTATCAATAGAGTTATACAGGTTACTATTCAATTTAAAGCATATACAATTCTTCGGCCAAAATTATACAAACATATACAATACAAAGTAAGCAGATTCATTCAGTTTACAAGAATACTTTCATTAAGCTATACAAATTTGTACAATTAATATCAAGTAGATTAATTCAATTTATAATCATATACAATTCATCAGTTGAGCTATACAGACTAGCATTCAATTTAAAAGCATATACAATTCATCACGCAAACTATACAAACATATACAATCAAATTAGTTCAATTTACAAACTTATTTTCGTAAGGCTATGCAAAACAGTATCGTGAGAGGTTTCATTGTGTCACGGTATCAATAATTGTATTGCATAGAACTCAATGAACGCCCTGACGTTCTTCGTGCAGGTCTTAGTCATTGTTACGCAGGGGGATCTCTCTGAACGAAGCCTTGTTCGCCAACGAAAGGCTTCACGCAGCGTTCCCCGTTCGTTCCCCGAGGCCTGACTCATGTTGTGCCGGACGAATTCCTATGCGGGCCATCCATTATTAATTACCGTCAGGCGTGTCGCTTGCGCCGCTCTTGCACTCTGCGGGGTCCCCTTGACTTCGTGCGCCCGTGTTTTAATCCCATACTTCCCTTATATCACCTTACAAGGGGCGGGGGTAATTGCTCCTTCTAGAGGGGTCGTAACCCTCGCTCCTCGAGCACCTGCCCGACTGCACCGACCTCTGTTAACCGCAAACTGAACCTGCACGGCAGCCTCTGGCATGTGGAGGAGGTAGAGACCTCCATTAGATTTGAACTCGGGGCTCCGCCATTTCGGATTGCTGTTACCTCATCTGGTAAGTGCTGAGTGGGCGGCCACGGAACTCCTCGTGTGGCAAATGACGCGCCGCTAATCGGCTTCTCAGCGGGGGCCGTGAAGCCAGCGTTGCCACGGATACGAGAAATAAAAGAAAAACGAGTAAACACCACAAACAAATGTTCATTAAAGAGCGGAGAGAGTGGAAATGAAACGAACGAGCAGCGAAAAAAATGAGGACAGATGTAAAGGAGAGAGACAATGAGCAGGGAACAGAAACGAGGACAGGAATAAAGAAAGGCGAAATGGGAGGGAAAGAAAGGAACAGTGGTGTCTGCAAGACCATCTAACTTCTGATTATACTACGCATGTCACTACTTCACAACTATTTGTCTTTTTTTTTTTTTGTTATGTTGCAAGTGTTATTATTGATAAAAGTTTTTTTAAACTGTAAACCGAAAGCTATACACAGGGTGTTTAAGAATGAGTAGTGGTATGTTGTAATATCGATAATTCAGAGTGAAAATGTTCATATACATTTGTGATGAAGGTGAAACTTCGATATCGTCCACCACATCACACAAGGCAGTAAAACATAGTCTACTTACTGAAAATAATAATAATAATAATAATAATAATAATAATAATAATAATAATAATAATAATAATAATAATGATAATAATAATGGTTTATTTTAACTGGCAAAGTTAAGACCATTCGGCCTTCTCTTCCACTCAACCGATATGATAGAAAATTACTACATTGCTATGAATATAACACAATGCAATACAATACAATTCAAAGCAATAGAATACTACAATACAAGACAATATAATACATAATTAATATAATACAATGACAATTCTTTTCATCTTCACAACACCAATAAAAAAATAATAATAATAATAATAATAATAATATAATAATAATAGTAATAGTAATGATAGTCATACCTAAATTAAATTAAATTATTAAACTCGATCACAATTATAACTTGAATTTGACTGCGCCCGTAAGAAATCGTTTAGCCTTTTCTTGAAAGTGGTTATTGTCTGGCAGCCCCTAATCTTCTGAGATAGAGAATTCCATTCACGGGGAACGGAGACAGTAAAAGAGGATGAATAGTGGGATGTTCTATGGGCAGGAATTGCTAGGATTTGGTTCTCCTGTGACCTGACCACAAAATTGTAACACACCTCTCTAGAGACACGATGTGATCACAGTGAATGCTACTATTCCATCGAACCTACCCCAAATACCTTCGTTTCTTATATACGCGACTGACAATTTTTTTAGACATGCGCACACATAATTATGACGTAACCCAATGGTATCACACTGATACTGACTGCTCTCTTCGCTGTGGTACACGGGAAAACTATCTACTATAAAGCCTGAACAAACCTAACCTGACCTGTCACTGTTCGTCGAACCTATGAAAACTAGATTATTTATCTTAACAGTTATTGGCAGCAGCAATACTCTCTCCGAACGTCCTGTACCGTATACAGTGAGAACTACTGATATATAGATATACAGGATGTTTCCGAGGTGGTGTTACAAACTTTCAGGGATGATGGAGAAGGGCACATGTATCAATTTGAGATAAGGAACCCTGGTCCGGAAATGACTAAAGTTATAAGCAAAAATAGTTGTGTGGAAATGGAATTGTAATTTGGCACCATGTGCCCTCCTTCACTTAACCTTTGCAACAGTCGTGGAAAGACGGTATAGGCCGGAAGTCTCCTACATAGGTACTTGCACCGATACAATCTGTGAGCTTGTCTACTGTTCCTATTGGCTCATCCGTATTAGAAAATCAGGTCTGCTTATTCCGCTCTCGTGTACTCCTCCATTTCACTAGGACTGATCGACTGGACACTGCAACTTGTACACATACACTGCTGTCTACAGACGTGCATATCAGGACCGACCATGTCCGTTACACATTACGCTATCTGCATTGCTTTAGTGTAGTTTCCTGTCCCCATCCCTCAGACAGCGCACTGAATGGAATACTGTAAGTAGACAACGTAAACAACGTGAGATGAATACAGTATGTGTAAGATGTACAGATAAATACACATAAATAAGGTGTACAGAGGAATAAAATTATTTCATTTCCAAATAACTATTTTTGCTTGTAACTTTCGACTCGGTCATTTCCGGACCAGGGTTCCTGATCTCAAATTGATACATTTGCCCTTCGCCACCATCCCTGAAAGTTTGTAACACCACCTTGGAAACACCCTGTATATATATACTTATTATGTGCCGCGTGTATGTTTGTAAAATTATTCCATCCCTCACTTTGATTTCCTCACGAAATGATGTAACAATAATCGGACGTTAACCCCGTGTGTAGTGTGGGATGGATGATATTGAGTTTCAATGTGATCAATTTTCACTGTTTGCGAGGTTTGAACCTGATATGTAAAAAAACTGTCATGGTGCATTAAAGGACGAAAAATGTTTTGTTTGTATTCTATTGGCTGTCAATACAACACAAATAATATTAAATTCATAACTAGAGGTACCCTATTCAAAAACGATAAATGCGTTATTGTTTGTATATGATGGATCTCAGGTAATTGAAATCCATGGTAACCCTCACAGTTATTCTTCGAAGATCCCACGCTAATCTTAGTGCACTTTGAAACTCGAGTGGCAGTACACAATATTAATATTCTGAAATCGTCTTCACGTTCTTTTATAAGGGCGGCAGTATCAATAATGTGAGAGATTAATTATCTCTTGCATTCACATTTCATTCATCCCTACGATGTAAAAATGAAGGGAGTGAAGTCTTGGGTCCTTGGTTCCTGTGAAGGGGACCACCTCGGCCAATCCACTGTTCAGGAAAACGCATGAAGTCTAGATACTGTGCTGTGATGTGCAAGACGTGAGTCGTACATAATATTTCTCCCAGCCAAAGTAACCTTCTTCGATAATATCGGAAGTTTGGTTTACATAAATGGGTCCTGCAAAACAGTGAGTCCAACCAAGTGATTGTCGATCGTACCGCATCACACGTTTACAGAAAACTCAATTTATAAATTAGTTTCTAGAGTAGCATGTCACGGAGTAATGCAGGTGGTGTGTTCTTGTGTCGTCACGGTGAAGGTCGTTCCTTTAGCAAACAATAGTCTACTAATGGAATTAGCTTCCACCCATCCACAAAATGCCAGTCGACTGGTTTGAGCTTCTGAGTAAAGACGTTGCACTTAATAATAATAATAATAATAATAATAATAATAATAATAATAATAATACAATGTATTGAGCTCTTTTACAATAAATTTTTAATTATATAATTTGAATTACTTCACTCCCGAGAAAGCCAAAGGAATGTACTTGGAAAGACGGAAGTAAAAACATACATATTAAGGACGTTAAGATAGTTTCAAATTATAAACTGCGTAACTAATAAATTGAAATAGGATTAATTATGATACAGAAATTTAGACAATGTTGATAAGTGAGTATATTTATGCTAGAGAGAAGTTTAAAAAATAACATACACTTCTTTTTGAACTCACAAACATTCATTAATGTTACTTACTGCCTTTTAAGGAACCCGGAGGTTCATTGCCGCCCTCACATAAGCCAGCCATTGGTCCCTATCCTGAGCAAGATTAATCCAGTCTCTATCATCATATCCCACCTCCCTCAAATTCATTTTAATATTATGTTCCCATCTACGTCTCGGCCTCCCCAAAGGTATTTTTCCCTCCGGCCTCCCAACTAACACTCTATATGCATTTCTAGATTAGCCCATACGTACTACATGCCCTGCCCATCTCAAACGTCTGGATCTAAAGTTCGTAATTATGCCAGCTGAAGAATACAATGCTTGAAGTTCTGTGTTGTGTAACTTTCTCCATTATCCTGTAACTTCATCCCACTTAGCCCGAAATATTTTCCGAAGCACCTTATTCTACAACACCCTTAACCTATGTTCCTCTCTCAAAGTGAGAGTCCAAGTTTCACAACCTTAAAGAACAAGCGGTAGTCGAACTGTTTTATAAATTTTAACTTTCAGATTTTTCGACAGCATACTGGATGATAAAAGCTTCTCAACCGAATAATAACAGACATTTCCTATATTTATTCTGTGTTTAATTTCCTCCCGAGTATCATTTATATTTGTTACTGTTGCTCCCAGGTATTTGAATTTTTCGACTTCTTCAAAGGATAAATTGATGTTAGGTGAAGAAAATTATTAATAAAGGAATTGAACAGTCTTCGTCCGAAATCAGATTCGGTGTTACATTTAGTGGCATGAGAAATGTATGTATGTATTTATTTACACTGGAAGTGGGCAAGCATCCGGTTTCAATAGTATACACAATATAAACAATACACAATACAATTACAATACAATTATAAAATACAAATACAAATATACAATACGCAATAAAATTTAATACAATAATTACAATTAATAATAATGCATAAAATAACCTAATTAATAAGTGAACCTAATTTTACAATACAACCTACATATGTATAGGCCTTACATACTGATTGGTACTGATAATAGTCTTTCACTTTACTCTCATCTCACTCACTATAGTGGCACTATGACTCATTTCACTGACACTTTAGGACACATTTCACTGACACTGTAGAACACCATCCATTTATATTATAAATTATCACGATCGGAACTATTCACTGCACTGTAAAACCATAACTTCACTGACTCACCTCGCTTCACTGATACAACAGTTCAAATAAGACAAATACTTACACCCTTATGCATACTTATAAACAGAACTACATTTAAACTAAACATTTCTAGTCTAAGACCCTCTTACACGCTATTTTAAATAAATAGCATTTCTTCTGCTAGAAGAAGCATGATTTTGACGAGTAGTTAGTTTTGTGGTAATACACAGAGTCCGTCAATAAATGTATACACACTTTAACAGATGGAATCTACACATCTTTTCAGAGTTAAATTGAATAATCTGTGGAATATGTAGTATTATGTTTTCGCAACAGACGTCATTACTCGTCTGACTGTAACATGTGACGTACGATAGTAAATCAAAATGACCGGGGCACGCTTGACGTTTGAAGAACGGAAGTCCATTTTGAAGTGGTATTTCAAGTTTTGAAACGTCGCTAAAGTTCATCATGCGTGGAGACGTGCGTTTAAAGCACAACCTTCTACATGCTTGATAGTTACACGGCTTTGTGACGCGTGATACCATTTGTGATGTGCACAGGGGAAGATACGGAAGACCTCCGAAGTCTGCTATGAGGGGCAGTCAAATGAAAACGGTTCACCATGCGTATATCTCACGGCGGGCAAATTGGTACTGCTGGAATTTGATTGCTGAACTGACTCCTGGTGGCGACTCGCGAAAGCACACTTACTACCTCTGCTTACATACTAGTCGTTCGTTTATTGTGCTGGAAGTGAGGTTAGAGATACTTGTGTTCGTCCAACATCACTAACGGAGGCAGTTAAAGAGGAACAGCGAATGTAGTACGACTTTTGACTGCTGAAGTAGTAGGAGGACGAGAAATGTGGGATTAGAGATGGAATGCAAAGTGCAACAGCTGAACTGATCCGTCGTGAAGCTGGGCTGTTAATAAGAATTGGATTGTAATGTAGATAAACTACAGGAAAGAAGAGGGACGAAGAAATGTGGGACTGGAGATGGACTGGAAAGTGCAGCAGCTGAACTGATCCATCGTGAAGTTGGGCTGTTAATAAGAATTGGATTGTAATGGAGATAAACTACAGGAAAGAAGACGGACGAAGAAATGTGGGACTGGAGATGGACTGGAAAGTGCAGCAGCTGAACTGATCCGTCGTGAAGCTGGGCTGTTAATAAGAATTGGATTGTAATGGAGATAAATTACAGGAAAGAAGAGGGACGAAGGAATGTGGGACTAGAGATGGACTGGAAAGTGCAGCAGCTGAACTGATCCGTCGTGAAGCTGGAGTGTTAATAAGAATTGGATTGTAATGGAGATAAATTACAGGAAAGAAGAGGGACGAAGGAATGTGGGACTAGAGATGGATGGACTGGAAAGTGCAGCAGCTGAACTGACCCGTCGTGAAGCTGGAGTGTTAATAAGAATTGGATTGTAATGGAGATAAATTACAGGAAAGAAGAGGGACGAAGAAATGTGGGACTAGAGATGGACTGGAAAGTGCAGCAGCTGAACTGATCCGTCGTGAAGCTGGGCTGTTAATAAGAATTGGATTGTAATGGTGATAAACTACAGGAAAGAAGAGGGACGAAGAAATGTGGGACTGGAGATTGACTGCAAAGTGTAGCAGCTGAACTTATCCGTCGTGAAGCTGGGCTGTTAATAAGAATTGGATTGTAATGGAGATAAACTACAGGAAAGAAGAGGGACGAAGAAATGTGGGACTGGAGATGGACTGGAAAGTGCAGCAGCTGAACTGATCCGTCGTGGAGCTGGGCTGTTAATAAGAATTGGATTGTAATGGAGATAAAGTACAGGAAAGAAGAGGGACGAAGGAATGTGGGACTAGAGATGGATGGACTGGAAAGTGCAGCAGCTGAACTGATCCGTCGTGAAGCTGGTCTGTTAATAAGAATTGGATTGTGATGGAGATAAACTACAGAAATGAAGAGGGACGAAGAAATGTGGGACTGGAGATGAACTGGAAAGTGCAGCAGCTGAACTGATCCGTCGTGAAGCTGGGCTGTTAATAAGAATTGGATTGTAATGGAGATAAACTAAAGGAAAGAAGACGGACGAAGAAATGTGGGACTGGAGATGGACTGGAAAGTGCAGCAGCTGAACTGATCCGTCGTGAAGCTGGGCTGTTAATAAGAATTGGATTGTAATGGAGATAAACTAAAGGAAAGAAGACGGACGAAGAAATGTGGGACTAGAGATGGACTGCAAAGTGCAGCAGCTGAACTGATCCGTCGTGAAGCTGGGCTGTTAATAAGCTTCTGATTTATCCAGATGGCTTTAATTCGCTCTCTGCGGTGTTAATTAAACTTGGTGTGACGCTCTCCGATATTTCCGTCTTGGGAATTGATCGCAGCTGCCCGTCTGCTATATTCATGTAGCGGTCTAGTTCTGAGTGGAACTCTCGTCCTACTTCCCTCCATCGTGTATTTGATAGGAATTCACTTTAAATCCTCTAGCTTGTTTGCTGCTTATGACAGCGTCCTTTTCTAGCATTCTTGAGGTGCTTACTTTTCCATAGACCTAGTAATACTGGGTAAGTCTGTACAGTGCAAAGTTCTTTCTTGCTGCTGGCAATGATAAGAATAATTGCGGAAACATATATTCGGCTGTTATTTTCCTGTAACGAACTGTCTTGGCAAGTTATTTGCTGCGTGAAATTAAACTGCTGCTTCTACTACCGCTACTATTGCTGTTATTACTATTGTTACCAACTACTGCTGCCATCACCACTACTATATTCGTTGTTGGTGCTACTGCTACTACTACTGCTGCTACTACTACTGCTACTGCTACTACTACTACTACTACTACTACTACTACTGCTACTACTACTACTGCTACTGCGGCTACTGCTACTACTACTACTGCTAGTACTACTACTGCTACTGCTACTTCTACTTCTACTACAACTGCTACTGATCCTACTGCTGCTGCTGCTACTGCTACTACTACTGCTACTGCTACTACTGCTACTACTGCTACTGCTGCTACTGCTACTACTGCTACTACTACTGCTGCTACTACTGTTACTGCTACTACTACTACTACTACTACTACTGCTACTGCTAGTACTGCTACTACAACTGCTACTGATCCTACTGCTCCTGCTGCTACTGCTACTACTACTGCTACTGCTGCTACTACTGCTACTGCTGCTACTACTGCTACTACTACTGCTACTGCTGCTGCTGCTACTGCTACTACTACTGCTACTACTACTATTACTGCTGCTACTACTACTGCTACTGCTGCTACTACTGCTACTGCTGCTACTACTGCTACTACTACTATTACTGCTGCTGCTGTTACTGCTACTGCTATTACTACTACTACTACTACTACTACTACTACAATTATTGGTAATATATTACCACTATCATAGACAAGAGTAACGGAAGAAATACACAGGAGAAGACATGATAAAAACGAGGAAGGGAATGAAACAGCTAGCGGATAGTAGTGACTGTGAGGACAGAAGAGATGGATAGGGCTTTTAAGAGGTTATTAAATGGCGAAATGGAGGACAGAATAGTAAGGAGGGTGGAATTAGCGTAGAAGAAAACTGCTAAAAAGTGAGTGCAAGAAAGTCAGGGGTGGCAAAAGTGACAGAAAAAGAATAGAGAATAAAGTGTTAAGTGTAAGAAGATAGTGTAAGAGTGTAATAAGAATGATATATAAAAAATAAAGGAGAATTAAAGTGAAAGAACATGTG
The DNA here is from genome assembly GCF_040183065.1 of Periplaneta americana. Classification (NCBI taxonomy): domain Eukaryota; kingdom Metazoa; phylum Arthropoda; class Insecta; order Blattodea; family Blattidae; genus Periplaneta; species Periplaneta americana. The sequence continues at coordinate 207,833,748 of NC_091120.1, forward strand.
AGCAAATGAGAAATGGGAGAGAGAGAAATTGGAAGTGTAATTAAGTGAATTAGATATTTCATGTGATTCAATGTTGTTGGTTGTTAGTAGCATCAGGGGTACTATAACTGTAGGAGTATTGTAGAAGTAGATTTATGGTAAGAATCGATAAAAGAGAAAATTTACAAGTGAAGCGAAGAGAGAGAGAAAGTATGTAAAGAAATAGAGGATAGAATAGAAGAGAAATGATAAGTGATATAAGTGTTGTAAAGTGGAGAAAAGGAAATGTAGACAAATAATTTAGGAGAAAATAGATGGAAAATAATGATTAAGAGTAGATGGATTTGAGAATAGAGAGTATAAATAAATAAATAAATAAATAAATAAATAAATAAATAAATAAATAAATATACATAAATATTTATATATATACATAAATAAATAAATAGATAAATGAATGAAGAGTCCATTGCAAGAATGATGGATGTCATTTCGAATACATTTTGCAGGAGAAGCAATTGAAAGTTTGAAATGCTTAGCGCTCAAAGCTTAACTGTGATTTTCCGATCATTACTGGACAATGACTATCAGTGTTAATGCCATATAACTCTGTATGTACATTCTATATGTCTTAAGCTGTGCATTGACAGTCTTGGTTCATTTTCGACAAGAAAGTGACACCCATCATTCTTGCAGTGGACTCTTCAAATAGATAGATAAATAAATGGATAAATAAATAAATACATAGATAAATAAATAGATAAATACTTAAATAGATGATAAATAGACAAATAAATAAATAGAAACATAGATGATAAATAAATAAATAAATAAATAAATAAATAAATAAATAAATAAATAAATAAATAAAGTAGTTAAGTAAGTAAATAAATAAATAAATAAAGTAGTTAAGTAAGTAAATAAATAAATAAATAAATAAAGTAGTTAAGTAAGTAAATAAATAAATAAATAAAGTAGTTAAGTAAATAAATAAATAAATAAATAAATAAATAAATAAATAAATAAAGTAGTTAAATAAATAAATAAATAAAGTAGTTAAGCAAGTAAATAAATAAATAAAGTAGTTAAGCAAGTAAATAAATAAATAAAGTAGTTAAGCAAGTAAATAAATAAATAAATAAAGTAGTTAAGTAAATAAATAAATAAATAAATAAATAATGAAGATAATTAAGAAAAGGAAATGTACAATATTAAATAGAAAAGCGAGAATCGGTGTGAGAGAGAATAGAAGAGGATGGATACAGAAGGATAGATAGCAGTTCATTTAAAACAGAAGAATAGGATGCAATCAGGAGATACTTGGCAAATTAATATATTGAAATAAAAGGCTGGTATATATTAAAGGGATGGTGGATCGAAAAGCAGAAATGTAAAGGTCCACTATAACTATGAATTGTAAAGTTGACTGACAAATAAATATCAAATATCAAATACTACCACTGCTACTGCAGCTAAGACTACTGCTACTAGTATTGCTACTGCTATTACTATAATACCGTAAACAATCTCAGAATTCTAAAGGCATGTGATGAAAGGAAGTGGAAATAGCTCCCCGTAATGATTTCTGGTACAAGCAGAATATCAGCTGTTTTTGTATTGTATTGTATTTATTAACATTCCATGGTATTCATACATGCTTACAGCTAGAATATGGAACAAGTCAAAAAACTTAGTACTATTATAAAGTCTTAATTTATAGTCACAGTCTAGATGAAATATATACAGACGAGATTTACAATATAGTCTACTAGTATAACACAAAGTTTTAGTATCAATTTCATGAAGTATTATTGAATGTCATGAATTCACCTACAGAATAGAAGGCGTGAGAAATTAGGTACTTCTTTAATCTGGCCCTAAATAATTTTATGTTTCGAGTTTCATTTTTTATATCGATAGGGAGGCTATTAAAAATTTTTACTGCCATATAACGCACTCCTTTTTGATAGCACGATAGACTTGCCGATGGAGTATGAAAATCATTTCTTTGACGTGTATTTATGCTATGAACTGTTGAATTAGTTACAAAGTTTTCACGATTACATACGAGGAAGATTATTAATGAAAAGATATACTGACAAGCCATGGGCATTATCTGTAGCTTTTTGAAAATAGTCCTACACGACTCCCTAGATTTCGCAACTACTATTATTCTAATTACTCTTTTTTGTAATAGAAATATATTGTTACTATCTGTGGAATTTCCCCAGAATATTATTCCAAAACTCATTACCGAGTGGAAGTATGGAAAGTATATTGTTTTTAAGGTATTGATATTTATTATCTTTTGCATAGATCTAATAGCAAAACAAGCTGAATTTAGTTTGGGGGTAATTTCTTTAATATGATTTTTAGGGCATGTGCGACATTGTCATAGGTTGACAGTCTTTGTCTTTTTATTTGTACCTTCTTAAGAGCCCATCTGCCGACACGTGAGGCCGTTATCCAAATATGCTCGACTGTGTCCGACTGATTCCGCGTTGCCGAATATCATCAAACTTCATCACCACTGCCTTATCGATAGCACTCTGTTTTCCGTGTAGTGGAACTGTTTACTCAGGTTTTTTTTGCACTGTGCTTGCTTCAGTTTCTAATCCATTGCTATTGTACTTCCTGTTTTCTTTCCACTCTTGCTTTTGCTGTCTTCAATAAAATTGGATGCTTGCTGTTTGTTTGTCCGTTTGCCACTATGTCACAGCTCCTCTTCCTTGCGTAACGGATTTGACAGCTTCCGTCTGGACGTGGTCTACTATGCCACGGTGCAGCTCATCGCTTTGTGTAGATGCTAGTTACATGTTAGGCTCTCCTTGGATCGATGCTCGCGCTGCCCGCATGTCCGCCTTGTTTACCATCTCCGCTTTGCCGATGTTTCACCTCTCACGTCTCGGACCGCGCAGAAAATACGTCAGAGCTAATGTGCGCGCACTTCGCCACGCTACCGTGTGTTACGCAAGCAAGAGTACGTGAACACGTCTGCGAGTTCGACTTCGTACAAGGGTGCCATCTCGGAAGATCGACCGACACATTTCCAGGCCAATTTTGTCGCGCCTATAATTTCTAAACTACATACACGACAATCGAGAGACGAGGGTTCAAAGTATCCAACGTGACCTTGAGTTGGAGTGGGTGACGTCATCTAGCGATATTCTGGAGGAAGAAAGTTGTGCACGAATTGGCGGGTCGCACGTTAGCCAATGAAGCGATAGAACGTTCGCAGTGGTGTCAGGCAATTCGTAACGAACAATGCTACGACCAATACCCCAGACCTCCCCCATTAGACTTCCTTCTATGGGGCTACGTGAATACCATGGTGTACTCTTCCCTCGTTAACTCGGAGATGGAACTTGTTGCACGTATCCTTGTGCCTTACAGGACACACATACCACCTCACCGAACACGCTATGCAATGAGGCGTATGGTGTTCACTTTGGGCCGTATTCATAGACATTTTTAGCGCGGGTTTCCGGTGGATGATCAGCGTTTTACGTATTCATAAACCAGTGTTAGCGATAGGATATGATTTGAATTCTGTACTAGTAACCAGTGGATAGCCGGGGCTAGCTTAGTACGCTCGTAGCGCGTGCTGCGAAATGTCTATGAATAGCACCCTAAGAGATTTATTGTAATTAGATGAACGCTGATAAACATAATACAGTAGAGCCCCGATTATTCGTCACCCTATTAACCGATCGGCGGATTATCCGACTGTCTTTGTGCCCCTCTTTTCTTTCTTTCTTTTTTTTTTTTTTGTTTCTTTCTTTACTGCGAAAATAAACATGTAAGAAACTTAGTACTATAGGCCTACCTTATATTAGTACCAATTTCCTCTAGAGTGTTTTATTACAAGCCTTCACCTTTACATAGTACTACTGCAGGCAATAAGAACAGTTACTTGTAGGTGTTTTTCCCAACTTATAAAATAGTCACTACCTGCTTTCAAAGAAATGGCCCCAAGTGGCACAATAGCTGTATAGCAATCCTATACAGATTCAGTTCTCGATGCCCAAGGTTGCGGGTTCGATCCCGGGCCAGGTCGATGGCATTTAAGTGTGCTTAAATGCGACAGGCTCATGTCAGTAGATTTACTGGCATGTAAAAGAACTCCTGCGGGACAAAATTCCGGCACATCCGGCGACGCTGATATAACCTCTGCAGTTGCGAGCGTCGTTAAATAAAACATAACATTTAACATTCAGTTCTCGTTTTACTGTTCCAATGCCCGTACTTTACAACTTCTACGCAAAATATCTTCCGCGGGTGCCAAAAGTGTTTTGCTAAGTATCGAAATAAAAATGCAAATAATTGAGAGGTTTGGGAAAACAGAAACCGCAGCTCATTTCGCATCAGAATACGTGATTGGCGGTACAACTGTGTGCGATTTAATGAAAAATAATGATAAAGTGTATAACGTATGTAGATCTAAACAGGAGCCGTCTGCTATTCCTATCCTTCCGCAAACAACCATCATAAGGAATTTCCTTGGCCTTTATAAATCCGTCGTTGACAATAAGAATTAAAATAGTGAACTTGTGCAAATCAAGCTTTCAGGAGTTCCCGGGTAACTCAGTTGGGAGAGCGTTGGTACGTTTAACCAAAGGTCCCGGGATCGATACCCGGCCCCGGAACAATTTTTCCCTCGAAATTATTCAAATTAACTTTACAGGGAGTTATTCCTGAAAGCTTGATTTGCATAATACACGTCACTATTAGTTAACAGAAAACCACAATTTAAGTCACACAGAGTTGGTGTGCACTCAATGTTGGTTGCTTGACGGTTGTCAGCCACTTTGAGGTCTGTGGATATAGAGGGAAAAATTGGATCGGTGTCGGGTAGAGTTCCCGGGTAGCTCAGTTGGGAGAGCGTTGGTACGTTTAACCAAAGGTCCCGGGTTCGATACCCGGCCCCGGAACAATTTTTCCCTCGAAATTATTCAGTGAACTTGTGATTCACTATCTTCCATGCTGAACACAGCACTGTGGAGGAAATTATGAGATTGTAGTATGGACTTACGAAAATGTTTCATGGTACGGATTATACGATTTTTTCGATTAACCGTCCAGTCCACCCCTTTCATTACCACGGATAATAGAGGTTCTACTGTAAGTTAATGCAACAATACAAGTAACATCGCTTTATCCCCAGTAACTTTGACTCTCGTATTTGATCTAAGCACACACAGTGCTCAGAATGTTTCCGACCCTGTTTACTTAACAACAAATATTTGTTTTCATCTTCTCCATCATTCCTAGAAGTTAGAGAATGAAATTTTCTAACACTCTGTAAAGGATAAACCTCCTGAAGTGAGTGTTAACAGGTCCATTCTGAACAGCAACTCTTTGCAGTGATCGACACAATTCCCTCATGCTTTTCCTTGTTTGTTTTTGATTTCCGGAAGTTAGTTGTGGATTCCTTCCGTTCACCTATCCTCACACGTCAGTTCGCTATTTTGTTCATCCTTATCTTTTACATATTTCTTTCTTGTTTGCTACTTTCTTTTCCAGTTTTTCAGTTTCTGAAGCACCAGGTTTCAATCCCAGAGTACCTGCCTGCCACCTCCTATCGTATCAGTTCTCAAGTGCACTACGATACTGTGTTTCAGAATGAAGAACTCGATGCCGTGGCACCGGGTGCCGGCACGTACTCTGCGGTCACGTTTTCAATTCGCGATGGGCGGAATTAGCAAACACGGAGATAATGACGCGTCATTTGTCACATTGTGAGGCGAGACGCTGCGAGCTACTGGCACACTCACTCACTCACTCACTCACTCGCTGGTCCTTGAATCCGAGGTTCGTGGGTTCAAAGCTGGTCGGGGATGATGATTGACAGGCGATATTACTCTCAGTATATGGGTCTCTTCCGCTGGCAGACCCATGTCGTAGCTTTACGGCACACAATAAGCTTGTCCTGGTAGAGGGCTCCACCCAAAATTTGACGGCCATTTGTCGCGAAAGTTTAATTTCGACCCTGAATAACTTCTCGACCCTGAATAACTTCTGAAGTTGAACAAAACGTAGTTAGTAATAATATTATTACCATTATCATTAACATTCAATCCAATTCTTACATCTATCCCTTTTTCATACACTATCTCTTCCAACATCATTCTCACACTGTCAAACTCATTCTCACACTTTCAATCTCAATCTCACACTCTGAATCTCATTCTCACACTTTCAATCTCATTTTCACACTTTCAATCTCATTCTCACACTTTCAATCTCATTCTCACACTTTCAGCTCATTCTCAAAATCTGAATCTCATTGTCACACTCTGAAATTCTCACACTCTGAATCTCATTGTCACACTGAAATTTTCACATTCTGAACCTCATTCTCATACTCTCAATTTAGTTATCACACTTTCAATCTCATTCTCACACTTCTAATCTCAATCTCATTCTCACAACCTGAATCTCCTTTTCACACTCTGAATCTCATTATCGCATTCTCAGTTTAATTATCACACTTTCTATTTCATTCCACACTTTCAATCTCAATCTCATTCTCATACTCTGAATCTCATTCCGACACCCTCAATTCATTCTCACACTTTTAATCTCATTATCACACATTTAATTTCATTCTCACACTTTCATCTCATTCTCATTCTCTCAATTTAATTATCACACTTTCAGTTTCATTCTCACACTCTCAATATCTGTCTCTCTCACTCTCAATGTTATTCTTCTCACTCTCAGTTCCATTCTCACACATTCTCTCAGTCTCTCCTTCACTCATTCTGGTTACTCCTGTTCATTTTAGTGCCATGTTTCCGGCGTCTTGTAGTACCGCCTTGCATCTCGGCAACATCTCCGACGGAGCTGTTCGGCGGATGGATGCGTTGCAGGGGGTTTCAAAGTTAATATATACGCGATCACCGTGCATCTCTGAGGGTGGAGCCACAGCAGAGGGGCCATCCATCCTGTCGGACACGGGGGGAGGGGGGAGCAGTGTTTCACCCGACCGACTTTTAAAAGGATTACCACAGCCGAGCATGCATGCGTAGTCGAACCCTTGGTCGTGTGGTCAGTTCTGACCAACAGGATGACTCTGCCAAGCATCGAACACTGATCCTGTAGATATGCAGCTGCAAGTCCCACAGCTGATGAGAAATTTGTATGAATACATCACTTTTGGTATGTTGAGCTACATATATACTTGAAAGCAAGTAGGCAACATTGATATTGTGATGATGATGATGATCCTTTTCTACAGGACTGCGAATTTGTGACATACCAGCTGCACTTTTAGGCACAGACAAACGCTTTAGTTAGAGATACCGCGTAGTTGCAGAATACAGTGACGTCACCATCAGCACACGGTCTTGGAGTAAACTGGCAGACAAGTATAGATAATATTATGACGTAAACAAAATAAATTGTTGTTCCCGTACATCGATTTCCAACGAATATGTGTGTATTGTTAATAACGAAACTGTTAAGTTTTAGTTTAGAAATCAGTTACGAAAGCCGAGTAGGAACTCGCCTTAATTTTCTGTCGTGAAGGACTTGCACAAGTCTAACATTTATTTCTATGTCCAGGTGTGCTAAGACCTTCCACAAGTCCACAGTTGTTGTTTCTGTTCAGATATATTTAGACCTTCCACAAGTCCACAGTTGTTGTTTCTGTTCAGATATATTTAGACCTTCCACAAGTCCACAAGTGTTGTTTCAGTTCAGATATATTTAGACCTTCCACAAGTCCACAGTTGTTGTTTCTGTTCAGATATACTTAGACTTTTCACAAGTCCATAATTGTAGTTTCTGTTCGGATATATTTAGACCTTCCACACGTCCACAATTGTTTCTGTTCAGATATATTTAGACCTTCCACAAGTCCACGATTGTTGTTTCTGGTCAGATATATTTAGACCTTCCACAAGTCCACGATTGTTGTTTCTGTTCAGATATATTTAGATCTTCCACACGTCCACAATTGTAGTTTCTGTTCAGATATATTTAGACCTTCCACACGTCCACAATTGTTTCTGTTCAGATATATTTAGACCTTCCACAAGTCCACGATTGTTGTTTCTGGTCAGATATATTTAGACCTTCCACAAGTCCACGATTATTGTTTCTGTTCAGATATATTTAGACCTTCCACACGTCCACAATTGTTTCTGTTCAGATATATTTAGACCTTCCACAAGTCCACGATTGTTGTTTCTGCTGAGATATATTTAGACCTTCCACAAGTCCACGATTGTTGTTTCTGTTCAGATATATTTAGACCTTCCACACGTCCACAATTGTTGATTCTGGTCAGATATATTTAGGCCTTCCACAAGTCCACAATTGTTGTTTCTGTTCAGATATATTTAAACCTTCCACAAGTCCACAATTGTTGTTTCTGTTCAGGCATATTTAGACCTTCCACAAGTCCACAATTGTTGTTTCAGTTCAGATATATTTAGACCTTCCACAAGTTCACAATTGTTGTTTCTGTTCAGATATATTTAGATCTTCCACAAGTCCGCAATTGTTGTTTCTGTTCAGATATATTTAGACCTTCCACAAGTCCACGATTGTTGTTTCTGTTCAGATATATTTAGACCTTCCCCAAGTCCACGATTGTTGTTTCTGTTCAGATATATTTAGACTTTTCACAACTCCACAACTGTTTCTGTTGGGATAATGTTCAACTCCGCTGTATTTGTACTTTGTGTCGTTGTTTCATTTATATACTGAAATTAATCCTGGCACAACATTTATCTTCTTGCAATCTCACGATTTATTTGGCAAATTTGTCTCTTTATTTATCTTATCCTTAAACTGGAACACTGTTGCCTATGGCAAATGCTCTTGGAAGTTGTTTCCAAGCGATGTGATTGTGATTCATAGCTTTATGAGTTGGGCTCGCCTGATTGCAGTACAAAACAGCAACATCAGATTCCGGCATGCCATCTGGTTCATGTTTGTGGCAGGGATGCGAATTTGTTCAAATATGTGCAGTATTCTTGCTATGTGATCATGTCTGGACAAATATGTGCGGCCTGAAAACGCAGCTCGTCCGGCTGTGACGTGATCTGCAACAACAGTAACATAATATATGGTTCGATCTTACCCAACTACTCTGTGTAAGGCCCTTCTTATCGTCTTTGATCTTTCAGTTCATGTTATCTTTCAGACTTGATTCTAAAGCATGTTGAATATACAAAAAATGTGAATTTTACTTCACTTAAGGAGATGAATTAAATTACGCACAACTCTGATCTACGTATAAATAAGTCTTCAGTATAAGGTTTGAATAAAGCATAGAGAACTTGTGGCACTTAAGGGTTCTTGTAATTTGTCCAAATGTGTTTTAATCAATGCTAAGTGATTAAAATTTTATATAATAATAATAATTCTTTATTTATACTGGCAGAGTTAAGGCCATAGGGCCTTCTTTTGCACTCTACCAGGTCGCAAAGTATACAAGCAGTTAAAATGTAACAAAAAGTTAAAGAACAGAATACTAACATATTACAAAAATAATAATAATAATAATAATAATAATAATAATAATAATAATAATAATAATAATAATAGCATAATAAAATCGACACTAAACAACATGAAAATTATACAATACTAGAAAAAAGAAAGTAAAATACATTGGAATATAGTAAAAGCAACTCATTTAGTACAAATGGTTAATATGGAAAACGTAAGGTAGAATATAGTAACAAAATCGAATGTAATAAAATAATAATAAAAAAGAAAAGAAATACGAATTTTAAGTAAAATTCACAATGAAAATGCTATGATAATAAATTCATCGGCTGATAAAGAGAACAAAAAGGGGAAAGGAAGGAAAGAAATATATAGCCTATATTTTTACAAAACTATCGCAGAGAAAAGGGCTTATAACTGAAAGGAATCTGAATTGGAAAAGTGCAATTTTAATTTATTTATGCTCGACCATGCCGAAATGTAGTAATTATACACCTGGTAGCAGACCTTTGATGCATGTCATTAAAGTACACCTACTCATTAAAGGTCAGGTCTTTCAGCCAATGACGACTCAGATTACAACTGTTCAGCCAATGACAGGTCAGCTTATAAAACCGCAAGTATAGATTATTCTCGGATATGCAATCGAAAGACAATTAGCGAAAAGTCACAGAGGCTGGAAATCCAATACTGTCGCAGAAGGTTATGTTCTGTTACTCTAATAATTAGCGTTAATTGTAAATAATATTCAAATAAATTCAATTTGTCATCTCGTTTTTCAATGTCTAATTTAATTTCAGTGTTATCTCTGTAGGTTCTTATGGCCTAGCAAGGTCAATGTGGACATCTGTTCCTCGGAAAAAATAAATACTTTCGCGTCTGCGCACATCTCACAACATACGGGACATTGATCAAGGTCAGATACAAAGAAAATTAATAATATCAAGTTAGAAATATGGTCGAGCATAAAAAGTCGTATGAAACTCGCCTATAATGGTAATTAAGAAGCTCGTATGAAAATTATGAAACTCGCTTGCGCTCGTTTCATAAACATCCATACTCGCTTCTTAATTACCTTCATTATAGGCTCGTTGCATAATGTACTATTTTGAAACTAGACAATGTCCGACAGTCTCTGACATGTTGTGGTAGAGAGTTCCAGAGAAGAGCTGCAGAGATCGTGAAAGATGAAGCGTAGAAAGATGTTCTGTGTTTAGGAATGGAGAGTGTGATATGGTGTTGTGAGCGAGTATCTATTTCGTGATATGAGGACAAATGTTGAAAACGAGAAGCTAGGTAGCTAGGGTTAGAGGTTTGAAGAATATTGAAGAGTAAAGTGAGAGAGTGAATACTTCTTCGGTCTTTGAGACGGACCCAGGACAGCATATTTAGTGAAGGTGTGATACGGTCAGATCTACGGACGTTGCAAATAAATCGAACACATGCATTATGAACACGCTGTAGTCTGTCTGTCAGTCTCATGTTAAGGTCAGTGTAGAGAGTGTCACAGTAATCAAAATGAGGCATCAAGAGCGACTGCACTAAATTCTTCTTGAGAGGCAACGGAAGGAAATTTCGGATTCTTTTTAGTGCGTGAATTTTCATAAAAATTATTTTACATGTGTGTGTGATCAATTAAATTATAAATGTTTTTTTAGTGTTTAATATAAACGCACTACATACATTTACTGTGAAATTTATAATTCAATCATGGACTCAGACTTTAAGGTATCTTAATTATTAACTTTTTTATTGTACACTTTCGTTACAAACCTCTTGTAATTTTGGTTTTCGTTTTGTTGGGATTTTCCTCAACTTCTTTTACGTATCTAACTTCATCTTCTAGCAAGTAACTCTACCTTTTATTGCCTAGACAGATACTGACTGCCCTGCAACTGTTTTCAAATGTTTGGAACATGTCCCATGAGAAAGAAGATATTCAAGCATGTAAAGACGGAGCATACCGGATCTGTATTCGCCTGGGCTGTGTGAGATTGTTGTCTTATCGGTACAAGTCCCGTAATCTTAAGATCACTGATATAAAGAGGCAGTGCTCTTCACTGGCACATGCCGTATGTGACCTTGAAGATTCTGGGAAATTATTAAAATATATTGAAATTCTTAAGACAAATAACGTGAAGTTAAAATTTAACTTTATTACGTATCAAAGCGAACAAAAATACGTACAATTCAAACTCAATTAAAATACTACCGGTACTTAATAAAATGGAATTATGTACCCTACAAATCAGAATTAATTTATACGTAATTAGAAGCAAATTTGTTAGGATCTGTGCATGATCAGGTACTGTAGTAGATATAATTGGGTCACATTAGTATTTTTGTACATCTAGGCTTTTCAGTGACTGGTTGCACTTAAATTATTCTAAAACTCCCCTCCCTTATATATATATATATATATATATATATATATATATATATATATATATATATTTGAAATGGTAATGGAAATTACGGGAAAACGGCTGGACGGATTTTAATAAATGACCCCTCATTTTGAAGCTTGGAACTCAAAGTTTTTCGGAAAAATAGTAGTTTTCAGTGAAATGTCAATTTTTAAACATAATTTTCCTATTTTCCAAAATCCATCTGTCGTCAGTTTTGAGAACTAGCTAATAGCATTCACGGCCGACTTGATATATCCTTCGCTTTTTTGTAAAGGAGAAGCGAAGCGAGCATCAAGTCGGCCTGTTGCATTTCAGAATAAAACAAAACACACACTACAGTAAACAATATTACACGAAGGCCATGATCTGCAAGAATGCTGACATATTTAGAGCTCAAATTAAATTGGTTATTAAAAACTTAACTTACTAAAAATAATTTACAGGTTCGATTCTGTGGTGTGCAATTTTCTGGGTACAGCTGTGTATTGGATATTAAAAACTACAAAACTTGAGGTGGTTTGATGACATTGTTACCATTAGAAATGAAATATTATTGTAGTTAATGCCATGATGTGACTATTTTTCATTAATTATACATATTAATGTTACATTGATGATATGAAAGTGAAACGTTTTGCGGTTATATAAGTAGATGTGGAGAATATCTTAAATTAGATCTTGATTTATATAATTTACTGAGTGGCGGCTATATAGTATATGTTATTGAAAACTGTAAAACTTACGTAAGATAATAATATTGTTATTAGAAATCAAATATTTTTGTAGTTATTAATCAAGAGGGGTTGGGTCTTTTTCATATATTTAATGGCGGTGTGGTGTCGATTTATATGTGTGATTCTCTTCAGCATTGATTCGAGAGAGCGCAAAAATTAGAGTTCCTAAGGAAAGACCAAAAGGTATTACTTGCTGATAAAATAAGAGGCCTACAAGATTTTGTAATTTCCCGATCATTTCAGCAAGATCTCTTAGCAGGGTAAAATGATTTTACCCTCTACATTTCAAGCTCTACATCCAGCTATATCAAGATGCTATGATTATTGTTCGAAAGCATAGCAAACCTGACATTTTTTTAACTTTCACCTACAATCCACAACGACCTGAAATAGCTATTGCTTTACTCCCACATTAAAAACCCACTGATCGTCCTGACATTGTTACTTGCGTTTTCGCGTTGAAACTCAAAAACTGAAGGTGGATAAGTTTAAGAAAAAGTAATTGGCATAAAAAAACATTCAGAGGGAGGATGTTTCATTATTATAGAAGCAAATAACTTTCAAAATGTCTGGTATTCTACATTGAAAATAAATGTGAAAAATTTTTAGTTGAACGTCTAATGAACTTAGTTTGCAGCATTTGCTGCACAAGCCACTAGTATTATTTATAAACATAAAATCACTCCTTACATTTCAGTATTAGGTTCTTGTCTTGTCTTTCACACTTCATCGCCGGTTGTATACCTATGTTCAGTTTGAATGCCAGAGCGTTGTCTGCCCCCCCCCCCCCCTGTGTCAGTTTCCCTTTGTGTGTAATATAGCAGGTAATTACAACTTGATACCTATTCCACTCGCTTGTCGTTCGCTGCAATTTAATTGTATTACATGCTCTCCCGAAAATGTCAGAAGTTGGATATTACACGTTGCAAAATTTAGAATCAGACTGTCGAATGTATATATTTTGCTTTGAGTTGGCGATAAGAATCTGATAAAGCAGGGTATTTACTTTCCGTTGTGTTTGTGACTCCTGTTCCATTTTGAAATATCATTCTGATTGATTCTAGACAATGCCTGCCAGCATGGACGGCCGCTATTCATTGCCTGTGATGTGTGATGGTCTTTCATCTTGTTGTCGATATACATTTTACAATAATGAATATTTTATGTTTTTGTTTTGCAATATGTCAAACAGAATATCTCTTTTATGTCAATAAATTCTCTAACATTGTCAATAAATGTTATGTTCGTAGTATAAATCCAATTTTATAGTTTTGCCTGTGAGGTCTTTTCTTGACGTCATCATCACGAAATAGTTCTCGGTGACCTCGCTGCCCGTTGATTCTGAAAGTCGGGGGTTCAAATCCGGCTGAGAGTATTGATTTTAAAGGACTCTAAAATCCTTAGCATGGTTTCTCCGGGAGGCAAGTGCAGCTGGGAGGTTTGTATCATACATTACTGCATGTAAGGGAACTGTAGCGGGCTACAGGTATCATGTGGAAGAGAACAACCACTAGGATCGCCACCGTCAATTGGGAACAACCGCTAGATGGAAGTACAGTTGCTCCATTCAATTCAAATGAGAGTTATAACGTGACTTCTTATGCAGTGGCTAGATGGCAGCATAGTGCAATTGATAAAAGTTGTTACCGTCAAAGCCTATAAAGTTAAGCAATCTGTTGTATAAGTGATCTGGGATAATGTTACTAGCGAGTGTCTTTCGAAAGTTGAACGGAAGAAATAAATGAATAAAATTAGTGTTAATAAATAAACAGCTTACGTACTCAGTTTTCGAAGTGCGTAAAAATCATTTCATGTGGTCAAACGAAACACATTTTTTGGTTAGGTCTTTGGGATCGTAAACTGTTAAATCAAATCAATTAATTTCATGTTTACAGACAAAATAGAGTGCGTTTTAATATTAGATAATGAATCAAGCAGTCAATTAGTCATAAATAAATGAATATTGAATAAATGAATAATGAAATAAGTAATAAGAGAATAAATAAATGAATAATAAATAAATTAATATGTAAATAAACAAATACATAAACAAATAAATGAATAAATAAATAAAGTTAATTCATAAATCTCAAGTAAAGAAATAGATAAATAAGTAAATGAATGGATGAATAAATAAAAAATGAGTAAATAAACTTACGTAAAGAGGTAGATATGTAAATAAACAAATTAATAAGTAAATAAATAAATAAATAAATAAAGTTAATAAATAAATAAAGTTAATAAATAAATAAATAAATCTCAAGTAAAGAAATAGATAAGTAAATTAATGAATAAATAAATAAAAAATGAATGAGTAAATAAATCTTAAGTAAAGAAGTAGATAAATAAGTAAATGAATGAATGAATAAATAAAAATAAATGAGTAAATAAATCTTAAGTAAAGAAGTAGACAAGTAAATAAACTAATTTATAAATAAGCAAATAAATAAATACAGTTAATTAATCAATAATTCTCAAGTAAAGAAATAGATAAATAAGTAAATGAATTAATTAATAAATAAAAAATGAATGAATAAAAAATCTTAAGTAAAGAAGTACATAAGTAAACGAATAAATAAATAAATAAAAAATAAATAAATACATACATAAAGTTAATTAATAAATAAATCTCAAGTAAAAAATAGATAAATAAGTAAATGAATGAATAAATAAATTAAAAATAAATGAGTAAATAAATCTTAAGTAATGAAGTAGATAAGTAAATGAATGAATAAATAAATAAAAAATAAATGAGTAAATAAATCTTAAGTAATCAAGTAGATAAGTAAGTAAATGAATGAATAAATAAATAAAAAATAAATGAGCAAATAAATCTTAAGCAAAGAAGTAGATAAATAAATAAACGGCTTAATAAATAAGTAAGTAAATAAAAAAAATAAATTAACAAATAAATCTCAAGTAAAGAAACAGACAAATAAGTAAATAAAAAATAAATGAGTAAATAAATCTTAAGAAAAGAAACAGATAAATAAATAAACGAATTAATAAGTAAATAAATAAATAAATAATTAAATAAGCAAATAAATAAATCTCAAGTAAAAATAGATAAATAAGTAAATGAATGAATAAATAAATTAAAAATAAATGAGTAAATAAATCTTAAGTAATCAAGTAGATAAGTAAGTAAATGAATGAATAAATAAGTAAAAAATAAATGAGTAAATAAATCTTAAGTAATCAAGTAGATAAGTAAGTAAATGAATGAATAAATAAATAAAAAATAAATGAGTAAATAAATCTTAAGCAAAGAAGTAGATAAATAAATAAACGGCTTAATAAATAAGTAAATAAAAAATAAATTAATTAACAAATAAATCTCAAGTAAAGAAACAGATAAATAAGTAAATAAAAAATAAATGAGTAAATAAATCTTAAGAAAAGAATTAGATAAATAAATAAACGAATTAATAAGTAAATAAATAAATAAATAATTAAATAAGCAAATAAATAAATCGCAAGTAAAAATAGATAAATAAGTAAATGAATGAATAAATAAATGAGTAAATAAATCTGAAGTAATCAAGTAGATAAGTAAGTAAATGAATGAATAAATAAATAAAAAATAAATGAGTAAATAAATCTTAAGTAATCAAGTAGATAAGTAAGTAAATGAATGAATAAATAAATAAAAAATAAATGAGTAAATAAATCTTAAGCAAAGAAGTAGATAAATAAATAAACGGCTTAATAAATAAGTAAATAAAAAAATAAATTAATTAACAAATAAATCTCAAGTAAAGAAACAGATAAATAAGTAAATAAAAAATAAATGAGTAAATAAATCTTAAGAAAAGAAATAGATAAATAAATAAACGAATTAATAAGTAAATAAATAAATAATTAAATAAGCAAATAAATAAATAGATAAATAAATAAACGAATTAATAAGTAAATAAATAATTAAATAAGCAAATAAATAAATAGATAAATAAATAAACGAATTAATAAGTAAATAAATAAATAAATAATTAAATAAGCAAATAAATAAATAGATAAATAAATAAACGAATTAATAAAAAAGTAAATAAATGAGTGGATGAATGAATCAATAAATCAATTAGTAGTATTATTCTAGTATATAGCCTTGTGATTTTACCTGTATTTGTGATATCTCGCAACAGTTGGCAACATTGTAAAGACGGCCATATTAACTCCGTAAGTATTAGTCTTACGTGAACCTCACTACACATAGAGGCAGACGGCAGTCCTGTTGCATTTATAGCACTTTGGGTGTAAATATTCATAATGTACCGGTAGTGTATTTTATTTTACAGCTCAGGTGTTCGATGTGTTTGACTGGTACAATTCAGGGCGTTATTCATAACGAGTGGATTTATTTGTCCTTGGGGGTCTGTCCTGGGCTCTTTATTTCAAAGTGTGGACAATGTATGAAATACGAGGGCGGACATAATTAGCTACTAGGCTGCTCTGCATTCGGAGCAAACTTTAGAAATAATAGCAGAAAAAAAAGAAAACGATGACAAGCGTGATTCAATCTTGGTAATTTATTACCTCGAGCGCATTTTTAAAAGATTTAATGGCTCAAAATTATTCAAAGGGATGGAAGTAGGATAAACAAACGACTGGCGGACTCGATCAGATGGCAGCACTGGAGCGGAATCTGCGAAGGAATAAATAAGCTTCCATATTTCACATTGCCACGCAAATTGTTACACTGGATGATTCTTCCTTTTTTCCCCCTTAGCGGCGAGAGCGGGACGACATCTGACGGCAGTAGATCGAACTACACGAGCTGGTTTCTTTTTTTTTTTGTGCCGTTAATTTCGTTGCATTTTCGTATTTGGAGTCTGGGCAACGAGAGGCATTGTGAGGCGTCAGATTCCCGGCGCGATTTACATGAAGCGTGTCGGTATGGCAGCGCGCTGCAGGCTGGCTGCAGAAATGTCGTCAATACCGCCCCATAGTGCAGGAAGTGGTCCAGGAGGGTTCGATCCCCGCTTGGGCTGATTACCTGGTTGGGGTTTTTTTTTTTTCGAGGTTTTCCCCAACCGTAATGTGAATGCAGGGTGATCTATGGCGAATCCTCGGCCTCATCTCGCTATCACCAATCTCATCAATGCTAAATAACCTAGTAGTTGATATAGCGTCGTTAAATAATCAACTAAAAAAAATCTATACTTTATGTGATGACAAAATAAATATGTTGCCATAGCATGTTGTCCATGCCAATGGCTTCCCCACAACATGCGAGCTGCTCTAGCTCAGTCACGGTGCACGGCGGTGGTTATTTCGAAACGGTTTCAGCCTCTTCATGGGCGGAATTCGCATTTTGCCGACTTAGTTTCTATCTGAAAGTCCCACATAACTGAAGTTTTTCGGTGCATTTTCAATCTACCCCACACAATAGGCCTATATCGCCACGCTCATATCCAACCACAGAACCTCTGCGGTTCGCACAGCTCTGACTAGTTCTGAGTGCTCCGCCTTCACCCCCCCCCCCACCGAAACTAACCTTGCAGTTGTGTGATGCTGCTACAGGGAGTTCTGCAGGGTCTGCACTAGAGTCGGGCACAACCGGTTACGAAAAGTAGAAATGCGGAGTGTCTCAGGTTCGATTTATCGAATATTCGAGTTGTTTCACACTCTTTGTGGGTGGACGGCAAAAGTAGACCACATTGAGCCATACAGAAGCTCTAAGAGCCCTTGCAAGGACGCGATTATCATCGTGTAGGCCTACAATTTAATTGATAATTCTTCCTCTCTCACCACATTCAGTCAGTCAGTCAGTAAGTCAGTCAGTCATTGAGTCAATTAGTCAGTGAGACAGTGAGCCAGTCAGTCAGTGAGTCAGTCAGTCAGTGAGTCAGTCAGTGAGTCAGTCAGTGAGTCAGTGAGTCAGTCAGTCAGTCAGTCAGTGAGTGAGTCAGTCAGTGAGTCAGTCAGTCAGTGAGTCAGTCAGTCAGCCAGTGAGTCAGTCAGTGAGTCAGTGAGTGAGTCAGTCAGTCAGTGAGTCAGTCAGTGAGTGAGTCAGTCAGTGAGTGAGTCAGTCAGTGAGTCAGTCAGTCAGTAAGTCATTCATCCATCGATCGACTCATTCATTCATTTATCCATTGATTCATTGATTTATCTATGGATTCATTGATTGGTTCATTTATTCATTCATTAATCGATTCATTCATTGATTGATTCATTTATTTATGCAGGTGTTTCAGTCGGGCATCGTCAAGAACAACAACATGCATCGTGAAATACAGGCATTAGAGCTTCAGAGTACTTTTCTTTTTAGCAATAACCTCTACCTGGTTAAAAATGATTTATTAATGAAATAATAATGCAGCTGCTTAGAGTAATTAAAAGGCATTTTATATTAACAACTACTACTGTTTTGGAGTTATGCATTTTGAGTTTAAAGTGTAAACCTTACAGTAGAATGTGTGTAGGCCTACTTATTTGCTCTTCTATTTAGTATCTAATTGTAATTTATTTTATTCTTGCATTTTTTTTACATACTAGATTTCACATTACATATTGCACTTATTTTCTTTGTTGTTATCAGTGTCTATTTGTTTACAGTAGAACCCCGATTGTCCGACACCCTATTAACCGATTGGCGGATTATCCAACTATCGTTCTCTCATTTTTTTTTTTTTTTGCTACAGAAACATATGAAGTACCACTGTACGTTACATTAGTACGAATTCTTCTAGAGAGTGTTATTATAAGCCTCAACATTTATCCAGTTTGGTCTACCTACTGTTCGAGTGCCTTACTGTACAACTTCTATATAAAATGTATTCCTCGAGTGTCAAAAGAAAACGTTTTGTGATATAAGTATAGAAAAAATGCAAATGATAGAGTGATTTGGGAAAGAGAAACTGTGGCTCATCTCGCATCAGAATACGAGACTGATGTTACAACTGTGTGCGATTAAAGGATAAAGTTTATAGAATATGTAAATCTACAATATGAGACCTCTAGGTCTACTATTCCTATCTTTCGCTGACAGCCATTATAAGGGGTTTCCTTGCCCCTTAAAAGCACGTCGGTGACCACAGAACTTAAATTAGTGAACTTCTGCTCCACTACCTAGCGTGTTAAACATAATACAACGGAGGAAATTACGAAACTTCAGCTGTTATTCACTTAATTTATGAAAATATTTCATGGTACGGATTATCCGATTTTGTCGATTAACCGTCCAGTTCATCCCCTTCATTACCTCGGATAATAGAGGTTCTACTGTATTTATATATTAGTTTGAAGATAAGTGTATTAAACTGTCCAGTCAATTGTAGGCCTATATCAAGCAAACATATGAGGTGTATAGTTCCAAAACCCGACATTTGCTTTCTAAGTGGTTTAGAGAAAAAGCCAAAAAAACTATCTGTAGTATTTCCAGTGTTGAGATGTGCAGGAAATTTTTATAATAGTCTTTAATAGTAAAGCTGAGGATACAATTACATACGATGAAAGAGTAATGGAACGGAGAAAAATTCTCTCCGGCGCCGGGACTTGAACCCGGGTTTTCAGCTGAAAACCCGGGTTCAAGTCCCGGCGCCGGAGAGAAGTTTTCTCCGTTCCATTACTCTTTCATCGTATGATGACGCAGAATGTCTGCATGGAAATATCATATGTACTTCGGTACATTAAAATAATATATATAAAATTACATGTTTGAACTAAAAGTATGTATTTTTGTAAGAGTTATTAGATTATTAAATTTGGACATGTCGTGTTTTGGAACTAACTATTGCATATGTCGGATTTTGGAACTAACGATAAAATATATGTCGGATTTTGGAACTAACAATAAAATTTATGTCGGATTTTGGAAATTCTAATAACATTATTTCCCATAAATGATCCACATTTTATACTAAAAAAGCTATTAATTTTATTGAATCCATGGAATATAATAAACAATTGTCATTTATTTATATATATCATCAGAATATTATATTTAACTTTCATTAAGTGTACATTTTAAATCCTGAAATTCTCTTCTCCCTGTGGTTCACAGATAGTCAATCTTCTTCATGCTCATCCTCGTTATAAATACGGTCTGTAATATTTTTGCAATATTCCAACGTTTCCATGTCTCTCCAGTTATCTTAAACATTTCTTTAAGTAATCTGTTAACATTACTTAGTTCTTCCTTATAGATTATGCATGTGTTTTTGTGCAAGTGATTTTTCCATCCAGAGCACGTTTTCCCCCTTTTCAAAATCCTTTGTACAAATTTACAATTTCTATAGCTTTGTTCACCCCTGATCGCAACTCTATTTTTTATTCCTTTATCTTGATTCTTTTACAGAATTTTAGTTTGAAATGCCGGCCATTTGTCGATTTTCCCAGTAAGTTCCGTGCACTGAAGAATTATAATATTCTAAAAGAAAACACTAGTGGCATAAAAAAATCACACACTTTCTTTGTCATGAGCAAAGATGTCGACTTCTGGAACGTTACTGGCTTCATAGTTCACACAATGGAAGTGTAAATTTTGGACTTTGGAATAAACTGCATATGTCGTGTTTTGGAACAATACCTTAACAAAATAGGTCGGGTTTTGGAAAAAACTCCATATTTTAAAGCTTGATTTATGTTAGAAATATCGAGTTTTGGAGGATGAAATAGTGTTTTTCCAATGTATTTCAACCAAAAGATATAAGAAATGACCGTAACTCATTTTTCATAAAAATGGCAGATGTCGATTTTTGGAACTATACACCTCATATTATTGTAATAACACAAAGTGAATTTCCTTCAATTATTACTCCGTTTGTGTACTCAGAAAATGTCAGTTTCATGTATGATGAAGTGTGCTTGGTGTTCTGTATAGTCTGTAAACTATTAGGGGTAACTTGTTCAAGTTCGAACATTCGGTCGGAAGTTCTCTGACCGGTTGTCAGCCATATTCTGCAGCTCTCTGGTCTCCAATTAGTATGCTAGTGGCCTGCTTAATTATAAAATATAGTTTTATTTACTTATTTTCACAATCTTGTCAAATATTCTGTCTTTAGATGTCTTTGTTCATCCCTGGGACAACGTTATGTCACTAGATATCATGTAACACGCTGTCTCGGCGGCAATCACGTGTGGCGTCACGCGTGACACACAGTTCAGTGACCAGCACGCGCACTGCACAGTTATTGACGGCTGGTTCACTGTCTTATCACTATCAGTTTCATTACGTGTGAAAATTAAGGATGGGGAATTGAATTACAGGGTTGGTGCTAAAGGTCATAGCGTTTCTTCGCTGTGACAAGAGTTATTTGATGTGAATAGAAGACAGAAATTAATAAGTGATATTCCTGCATTATCTGTGACTCTCTGTCAACGCTGGCTAGTTTTTTTTATTCCGCGTCTGAAGATGTCCGCAGGTTTGTAGTTAAAGAAGTAGTCAAGCCAAGTTTGTAAAGCATCTTCGTTATCAGAGGAGTTCCCTTGAAGATTGTTGGATAGAAAACGGAAAAGATGGAAATCTGAGAGCGTAAGATCGGTAGAATATGGGGGATGTGGAATCACGTCCAATACAAGCTCCTGGATAGCTGCTTTCGTCACGTTAGCGGAGTGCGGGCATGCATTATCCTGTTGCAGCACTTCCCGGTCGTTTTTCTTCTTTTGTGGCAAGGCGTCTGAGATGTTCACAATAAATGTTAGCAGTTATGGATCCATTCTTAATATAATACTTTTCTCCTAGATCTAGTACTTTTTCCGCCAAGTTGGTATCATTTATTTTTTGCTGGTAGAGAACCTAGCTTCAAGCCTCCTTCAGGCTAGTTCTTCTGCTCTGAACCTAATGTAGTCACAGGTCATGACTTTGAAACCCGCTTGGAATGAGCCCTTTCTTGGGTATTTGCCCAAGTGTAGAATGAATGTCAGTAATGTCATAGCGAATCCATAAGATTAAGCGAGAAATCTCCCAACGCCGAGCTCTTAAAAGAGAGTAGTCTATGTGAGCTCTTACGAGAGCATGACTTTCTTATGAAGTGTATAACTGGCTGTAGCAATAGGTTTAATGTTGACTATTACACTTTTCTACGTCACACTACTTTTGACCAATAAAACGATACGAAAGGACGTCTTTCAACCAATCATGGCTGCTTATTGCACAATTTTATCGCGTCCCTAGCATTTGTTTAATTTTATCGCGTCCCTAGCATTTGTTTATTTTTATCACTAACCTAGCATTTGTTTAATTATATCGCGTCCCTAGCATTTGTTTATTTTTATCGCGTCCCTAGCATTTGTTTAATTTTATCGCGTCCCTAGCATTTGTTTAATTTTATCGCGTACCTAGCATTTGTTTATTTTTATCACTACCCTAGCATTTGTTTAATTTTATCGCGTCCCTAGAATTTGTTTATTTTTATCACTACCCTAGCATTTGTTTAATTTTATCGCGTCCCTAGCATTTTTTAAATTTTATCGCGTCCCTAGCATTTGTTTATTTTTATCACTACCCTAGCATTTGTTTAATTTTATAGCGTCCCTAGCATTTGTTTATTTTTATCACTACCCTAGCATTTGTTTAATTTTATCGCGTCCCTAGCATTTGTTTAATTTTATCGCGCCCCTAGCATTTGTTTATTTTTATCACTACCCTAGCGTTTGTTTAATTTTATCGCGTCCCTAGCATTTGTTTATTTTTATCACTACCCTAGTATTTGTTTAATTTTATCGCGTCCCTAGCATTTGTTTAATTTTATCGCGTCCCTAGCATTTGTTTATTTTTATCACTACCCTAGCATTTGTTTCTTTGTTTGCCAACATTTCAAACTGCGCTGGTCTGGACGTCAAAAACAGAAAATTACAAACCACTCCAGTCGATGCACAGCACTTTCAAATATGACTCGCATTGGCATTCAAGAACAAGAATTAATAAAGATCATGGGCCATAGCTATGCATCTTCCCTGAAACCCTATCTTCAAATAAATGAAGAGCACCATTCGAAAATCCTGAATAAGTTAAGGAATACACCTTGTACATCACCGAGTTCCACATCTTTTACGCACACGTCCAATATAACATCAACTGAACCACCAACCACTAAAACATTCAAATTTGAAAATTGTACCTACTTTCAATAATTGTTTCTTTTAAAATTATTCATGTTTATTTTTTATTTCATCATCGTTAATTAAAACGTTTCTTGTTTATTTCATCATCCCTAATTAAAACTTTTCTAAAACTTGTTTATATTATTTAGGTTATGTTATAGCTTCTGCTATATGATATTATGAATAGTCACGTATCAGAGATCGTTTAATACTAAGATTTATTGAAAATCATCTGTCAAGTAACGTTGATTACTGGGATCCGGGTAAATGAAGTGGAATACAACTGTTTTAATAAAAATGAAACTGAATCAAGAAAGCCAGTCCACACCTGTGGAGTAACGGTTAGCGAGTCTGGCCGCGAAACCAGGTGGCCCGGGTTCGATTCCCGGTCGGGGCAAGTTACCTGGTTGAGGTTTTTTCCGGGGTTTTCCCTCAACCCAATATGAGCAAATGCTGGGTAACTTCCGGTGCTGGACCGCGGATTAATTTCACCGGCAATATCACCTTCATCTCATTCAGACGCTAAATAACCTAAGATGTTGATAAAGCGTCGTAAAATAACCTAATAAAATAAAAAATAAAATCAACAAAGCCTTCTTGACCAGTAACCGTCCACAGAGTTCAATGAAGATTCCATAGTTGGCACAACTGATAAGAAAACAGCTATTCATAACACACTGCTGCCATCTACTAGCGTTAAAAAAAATGTTATGTTTTATTTAACGACGCTCGCAACTGCAGAGGTTAAATCAGCGTCGCCGGATGTGCCGGAATTTTGTCCCGCAGGAGTTCTTTTACATGCCAGTAAATCTACTGACGTGAGCCTGTCGCATTTAAGCACACTTAAATGCCATCGACCTGGCCCGGGATCGAACCCGAAACCTTGGGCATAGAAGGCCAGCGCTATACCAACTCGCCAACCAGGTCGACTCTACTAGCGTAATATTTATAATGTTGAGATGGTACAAATTTGAAGACAGTTTTGTATTTTCGTAAGTCAATTAATATTTTATTGTATTGGAGTACTTCGTTACTTCTAATCTTTATATACTTTCTTCTAATCGTGTAATAGTCAATTAAATCCCACTCGAGTTTTGATTTTCTCTAGATAAGATCGATTATTAGTCAAGGCACTGCTATGTATGTCTGTATGTATACAACCATTCTTCATTTTATGAGAAAGGTGTCTCGTTCACCTGCTCTGGTACATGTGACTGTCCAATCAGCTATCAATCCTTTTTTTTTTTTTTTCAGACGTTCACCATTACTAAAGCAAAAAGTAAATTAAATTTGTGAACTATAGTATACTGATTTTGTGCAAATATTTTCTTACCTACCGTTTATGTTACAATAAAGTACCTTGATGGTAAATTCAGAAAAAATATCCGTGGGTATTCTGCAGTGTAAGTCAGAACGCATTTAATGTTCATATCGAATCAATAATACGAACGTGCACACAGCACGCTACTTGGTGGCTTGTTCATTCTTTCCACTTGTGCAACGAAGGAGCGCTCCTCCACTAGCATGCTGGCCGTTGGGACACAGGTTCGGGCACCGGCATAGGGCTGTAAATACTTGTTATACTGGGTGTTCATTTCAAAGTGTGTCATGACGTCACTGTTGATAAGTCAGCGATTTGAAGCGAGTTTCAGCTTTTGTGTCAGAGAAGGTGCCTATTATTCAAGGCGTTCAATCCGAAATTGAGAACGTGTACGGTATAACTTGAACGTCGTAGCAACAGATGGCGGTCTGTACGGTCTGTGTGCTACCATAACCTCTTTCGAACTCTGTTTTGCGCGGCCAAGTCGTACGCAGGGTATTTGTTATCATCGGTTGCGTACGGCAACATTCCACAATAGAAATCAAATGCTCCGTGTCCATGTTGACCGTCCAAGTTAATGTCAACAAATACGTAAGTAATCGTCTTAACTCTCTACCCATATCCCGACAGTAAGAAAAAAAAACTCACCTCAGTACATGTTTCGAAACAGTTCACATTCCTGCCACTACCGGCGTCACCGTACGTATCGGTAAGTACTCTTCTGAATGAACGCCGTACTTGGTAGGCAACTTCTCTGGCACCTCTGCGGAAGTGTAGAAAGATTGAATTCTCTAGGCTCATCGACTAGCCACGTGACGGCATGCAGCGAGCCATGACACACTTTGAACTGAACACGCAGTAGTTTCCTTTGAGAGGGAAGTAAAACCTGCGGTCCAGAGTCAAAGATTCACGCCAGTAAAAACTCTGTCCCTTAGGTCCGTAACACACTTGAAGAGTTTTCGCTAGCGAGAAATGTGTTGCGAGAAAGAGGCGAAGAGCCTTCCTCCACACACTTGGTGAGTTCTGCTATCACAGATCACACCTCGCTATGATCATCTATGCACTGCCTTCATGCAGAAAGCATTTTTCTGATTATAGTAATCACTCGTTGGGGGAAATATTATAGGTTATATATTTACGTATATTGTCGTACTTAAATATATAACCTGTAAGTATATTGTCGTACTTTACAAATTACGTACGAACGCTATGTTGAATCTGAGTATTCAGATGATGAGGAAATGGAGTTACATGAACATATTTTGTTAATGAAAAGAAAAAGTAGGCCTAAAATTAAAGCCAGAAATATCTGAAAATCACATTGTATCTTACGAAAATAAGGGCGAGTTTTGGACACTGGTTTCGATTTGAATGATGATACGCTTAGGCATTATTTCAGGTTGAATGGACCTCAGTTTTTTGCCATTCATGATATGATAGAGGATTCTTTGCTATGTTCTGGTTAAAATTATGTAAACTGTTAAGACATATATGTAGATACATTATTTCAAATGTTTAATTAATACTATTAAATCTCATCAAAATAAAATATAGCCCGATTTATTTTCAGATAATCTGATATTTGTCTCCAGATTTCTTCTTTAAGTTTCGTGTTTTTATAGTTTTCATCCCGTGTATCATATAAATAGGCCTACGGTTGACATCGTACAAGTTCGATAAGTTTCTGACTGCAATTATCAGCCATCTTTCCTCATTGTCAATAAAAACAATACAATTCATCGCCACCTGTGATATCTTTTTCTACATTCAATCGTCATAAAGAGTATAAATGTCAAACATCTTTGATAAATGTGTCAAGAAAATTCGCTGTGCTACCGATTCCAGCGAGAAACTCGCGCGAGGTTTTTGCCTCGAAAGAGAATCTCTTGCAGTGTGTGGACGTCCATTTGAATCCATGTTATCAATTTTTTAATTTTCTCGCAACACATTTCTCGCTGGCGAATACTCTACAAGTGTGTTACGGGCCTTACAGAGAGCTGCAGGAAACGTAATTTCTCCTCTATGAAACATTCTGACTATTAATGTCTAGTTAAAACTGTCATACAATATTACTATTGCTACTACCATTTCTGTACTATTTTACTACTACTAGTACTTTCGAAGCTCGGCATGTAATATTTTCTCTTGAACCTAGCGATCTTTGTAATTTATTTAATCTTATGCAGGAATAAAAATTAAAAGAAGTCCCCTATGTTGATTTCGAATGATGAACATTAATGCCCCGTTTCTGGTACACCTCAGTTAACTCTCAGTTACTTAACTGCGCTTATAAATTTATCTGCACTGATAACTTTCATGAGTTTCTGGAAAGTTAAATGTAGATTTATCAGATCTTGTAACTAACAGTTGAGGTAACTTCAAGTTCAGTATCTTTTGTCGTCCATAGATGTCTCCACTAGTATTTTGTTAGTAATTTTTAGTTATTTATAGTTACTTTTGTTTGCAGAAGTTTTCAGTAGTAATGTGGCTGATAGGTACATAGTGAGCTCTGCACTAATAGGTGCAAGACTTTTTAATTAAAGAATCGTGTACATGAACACTTCCATCTCAATCGAAATATGATTAAAAAAGCAATAATTGTTAGTATTTGGCGTGATCATCGAGGTAAATAATACTAGTGGAGAGAGGGCTAGATATAACTTCTGTTTCAAAACTGCAACCATATTCAGCTGTGGTGGCTATGGCAACCATACTGATAAACATGTCAAAATATTTTACATTCGTCCATATGTCCACATGAATGCTTTCATGTATTCAAATGGACTTTTCAGAGCGCGAAATGCCATTGGCATTGGTAGAACGCCCAAAAATAAAATATTCCTTGACTGATCACATACAATCTGAAGTTGATGACGAAAATTAAGCTTGAGATGTTCGAAATTGTCTTTACAAACACACATTATTATCGTAATATATCATAGAAAGTAAAACATTTGCTGTAATTTACGTAAATAAAACGACAAATTTTTTAAACTATACCGATAATATAATAAATTAATTTCTTACAGTCTATATTATTATTTAATATCTGTTATTACAGTTTACGGAACAGTAATGCAGTAGCGCCGCATATCGGTATTTGTTCGAATCAGTACTAACGGCCAGGTAACTACAGGCCGAAGCACAGTTACCAGTTCAAGCACAGATATCTGTAAAGATTACGATAACTGTTGTTTCAGAAACTCATTTTAAACATATAAGCATGTTAAATCATAGATAACTCTGTTTGTACAGGCAATTGTCTTTCCAGAACCGGGCATTAGTGTTTTGATCCACCTGTTACTTCTACTAAATGCGTGACATTTGAGGTAGCCTACGCCACTCTGGGATAAATTAACTCGTAAATGCAGAATATGAACAAAATTCATTCAGTAGCAGAGGACGAATTGCTCTGCATGAAGAGAAGCCATATCTAGAACTAAATTTTTCGAAATCGTCCCAAAATCATTAAGTATAAGCTACTTAGTGAGGTCATACAAAATATTTGTATTAATTGTATTGTATTGTATTGTATTGTATTTATTAACATTCCATGGTATTCATACATTGCTTCACAGCTAGAATATGGAACAAGTCAAAAAACTTAATACTATTATAAAGTCTTAATTTATAGTCACAGTCTAGATGAAATATATACAGACGAGATTTACAATAGGCCTATAGTCTACTAGTACAACACAGAGTTTTAGTATCAATTTCATGAAGTGTTATTGAATGTCATGAATTCACCTACAGAATAGAAGGCGTGAGAAATTAGGTACTTCTTTAATTTGGCCCTAAATAATTTTATGTTTTCAGTTTCATTTTTTATATCGATATGGAAGCTATTAAAAATTTTTACTGCCATATAACGCACTCCTTTTTGATAGCACGCTAGACTTGCCGATGGAGTATGAAAGTCATTTTTGACGTGTATTTATGCTATGAACTGTTGCATTAGTTACAAAGTTTTCACGATTACATACGAGGAAGATTATTAATGAAAATATATACTGACAAGCCATGGGCATTATTTGTAGTTTTTTGAAAATATTCCTACAAGATTCCTTAGATTTGGCACCTACTATTATTCTAATTACTCTTTTTTGTAATAGGAATATAGGCTACTGTTACTATCTGTGGAATTTCCCCAGAGTATTATTCCAAAACTCATTACCGAGTGGAAGTATGCAAAGTATATTGTTTTTAAGGTATTGATATTTACTATCTTTTGCATAGATCTAATAGCAAAACAAGCTGAATTTAGTTTGGGGGTAATTTCTTTAATATGATTCTTCCAATTTAACACATTATCGATTTTTAAGCCAAGGAATTTGGTTGTTGTTGTTTCTAATAGGGATCTATTGTTAATTATTGTGCTAGAAATTTGCGAGGTTGAATTTGGACAGAATTTAAATTGAATTATGTTAGTTTTGTTACAATTTAATATCAATTTATTGACTGAGAACCAGTCACATATCTTGAAGAGAATTTCTTCTGTTGAAGATTGGAATGTGTTGGAGTTATTGGCTGCAATTACTATACTTGTGTCATCTGCAAATAATATGGAATGACCTACATCTTTTATTAGGAGGGCAAGATCATTTATAAACACTAGAAAAAGTAGGGGACCTAATATTGGTCCTTGAGGAATTCCATTATTAATAGTTCCCCATAATATATTGACATATTCATCAATCATTCCACATATAACCACTGCTCGTAAATGTTGGTGTTACTATTCGTTGATTTATTATAATTTAAAGTATAGATGTAACTTTTCAATTGTAGATTATAAGCTTGGGAGAATGGCGCACACCACGTCGAAACTAGTCAGCCAGATGATTTACCATATTATTAACACAGTAAAGCAGGCATTACTGGTTCATTTTATCATCATAAGCGATTGGAAGGGCTTGAAATGTGGGTATGTAGAAGAATGGAGCGTGTGAAATGGACAGACAAATGAGAAATTAAGCTGTGTTAATACAGAGATGTGGTAACGACCCATTACTAAATAACAATTGTAGAAATAAATACCATATCGTGGCATATAAATATATCATATCGTATATCACGTCAAGCTGTGTTAAAAGGAGTGGGTGAAGAAAGAACGATGCTGAAACTGAGCAGGAAGAGAAAAAGGAATTATTTGGGTCACTGGCTAAGAAGAAACTGTGTACTGAAGGATGAATTGGAAGGAAATATTTATTTATTTGCTTTTATTTATTTATTCTGGTAGAGTTAAGGCCATGAGGCTTTCTCTTCTTCACTACCAGAAGCGAAATACACAATGAAACAATGACAAAAATAATAATATTAATAATCATGGTGAACGGGAGAAGAGTTCGGGGCAGAAGAAGATATCAGATGATAGACGACATTAAGATGTACGGATCGTATGCAGAGACTAAGAGGAAGGCGGAGAAGAGAGGAGATTGGATAATGCTGGGTTTGCAGTGAAAGACCTGTAGCTATAAATGTTCGTTATTTTCTGCATCTTCATGGTCATCCAGATTGCTAGGCGGATCTCCTTGTTCTAGAATTAATAAAAATTATAATTTGACTTATGGATTGGATGTGAGTTTGTCCCTGGGTTCGATGCCCGCTTGGGCCGAGTACGTGGTTAGATTTTTTGCCAGGTTTTCCCAAATGCAAGACAATTGTTTTGTAATCCCATGGCCAAAATCGGCCTCATCTCTCCTTTCTTATTACAAATTCGATCGATTTTAAATAATCTAGTAATTAATGAAACGTCGTTGAAGAGCCTGTTTATTAAACCACCAGAATCTTTGTAAACAGAGGTTGCACTGTGCTTTACGAATGCTGCCAGGAAAACTGCCTCACTCCACGCTGTCATTTCGTATTCTGTGGTAGTCTAGCAGAGCTTTGCAACTCCAGTAACTTCCACAGAAATTTCATCGCTCGTCAGTGGTTCATGTACATGACTCCGTATATTTTACAAATAAGCACTGTCAGAATAAAGTGCAAAATTATATTTCCGATTACTATAATAAATTCACCTCGCAGTTTTTCAGCTCACGTTTTCTCAGGTTGAATCTATCGTAAACAAGACACACATTATCACGTTTGGTAGAAATCACGTGATGTATTTACATATCCCTATACCATACACAGGCAAATTATTGTCGACTGTTTGGAAGCAGCTGAAACACTGACCACTGATCGCCCAGTGCTATATAACGACCCCAAACGACCTCTACAATACAGGTAGCTATCGCAACCGCTCCAATCGACTGCAGTGCTTCATTATCTGACAGGTGATGACGTAATGCAATAAAATAGCGTCTTAATGTCAGTTTTCTCAAAACTTTCTACAAAATTATCCTACATATGAATGGTATAAGCAATGCAAAATACGACAAAGGCACTAAGAATCAAAGATACTAAGAGTCGGACTGCGTACTATATTACCCAGAGATCCAGTGTTCGGATCGGATTATTGTGCGCGTTTTAGATCTGCGGCGTAAGGGTTGCAGCAGTTAGGCTTCTGATCTTGATAATAATTCCACAAACACCATGACCACTTGAATTGTTGCGAGTTGCGTACAACGAACAATGGACGTAATTTAATTAGTACGGCAAAGAGCAGCCTACAGAAGATTGCGAAGTGCACGGCACAGTCCGTCACTACAAAGGAGTCTGGCTACAAAGCTGCGAACAACAGGGATCACTGCCAGGTGCGCAGTCAGCCCCAGGGACCTGAGTGTCACTCACTTCGCAATGTTCTGTTGAAACTTGGCCTTGCGCGAGAACATCTTCCCTAGTAACGAACTGTGTGCATCACATTAATTAATACCAAACAGTTGAATCGCTGTTATAACGACAGCAACTTGTTCCGCATTGTTAGATGGCCTTGCATAAGAATCCGTTGCCATGCACATCTTCCCTAGTAACGAACTGTGTGCATCACATTAATTAATAATAAACAGTTGAATCGCTGTTATAACGACAGAAACTTGTTCCGCATTGTTAGATGGCCTTGCATAAGAATCTGTTGCTATGCACATCTTCCCTAGTAACGAACTGTGTGCATCACATTAATTAATGCTAAACAGTTGAATCGCTGTTATAACGACAGCAACTTGTTCCGCATTGTTAGATGGCCTTGCATAAGAATCTGTTGCTATGCACATCTTCCCTAGTAACGAACTGTGTGCATCAAATTAATTAATACTAAACAGTTGAATCGCTGTTATAACGACAGCAACTTGTTCCGCATTGTTAGATGGCCTTGCATAAGAATCCGTTGCCATGCACATCTTCCCTAGTAACGAACTGTGTGCATCACATTAATTAATGCTAAACAGTTGAATCGCTGTTATAACGACAGCAACTTGTTCCGCATTGTTAGATGGCCTTGCATAAGAATCCGTTGCCATGCACATCTTCCCTAGTAACGAACTGTGTGCATCACATTAATTAATAATAAACAGTTGAATCGCTGTTATAACGACAGAAACTTGTTCCGCATTGTTAGATGGCCTTGCATAAGAATCCGTTGCCATGCACATCTTCCCTAGTAACGAACTGTGTGCATCACATTAATTAATGCTAAACAGTTGAATCGCTGTTATAACGACAGCAACTTGTTCCGCATTGTTAGATGGCCTTGCATAAGAATCTGTTGCTATGCACATCTTCCCTAGTAACGAACTGTGTGCATCAAATTAATTAATACTAAACAGTTGAATCGCTGTTATAACGACAGCAACTTGTTCCGCATTGTTAGATGGCCTTGCATAAGAATCCGTTGCCATGCACATCTTCCCTAGTAACGAACTGTGTGCATCACATTAATTAATAATAAACAGTTGAATCGCTGTTATAACGACAGAAACTTGTTCCGCATTGTTAGATGGCCTTGCATAAGAATCCGTTGCCATGCACATCTTCCCTAGTAACGAACTGTGTGCATCACATTAATTAATACTAAACAGTTGAATCGCTGTTATAACGACAACAACTTGTTCCGCATTGTTAGATGGCCTTGCATAAGAATCCGTTGCTATTTACGGTACATATTTACTGTAGTAACATACGAACTGTGTTCTTCACATTCATTAATAATAAACAGTCGTTTCTCTTTATAACAAAGGCTCTTCTCTGGCGATCCTGCACAAGGCTCGTACGACCTTCTTTCGGATTGTACCCTGCGTCAACTTGTCCGGCGGATGCGCCATATAAGTTGATGGGCCGTCGTTAAATCCGGCAGACTCTCTCCCTTGGCTTCCGGCTTTTGTTTGACGGTGGTGTCTGCATCCGATAGGCCGTAAATATCTGGCTAATCGATATCTGAGAATATATCGATATGTGTGCGGCCTTGAAACAGAAGAACAGCGCCCAGCTTCTGCGGACGGCATCCCACGTGATTTAGTGCACATGGCACGCGTGGTGCCGTGGAACTGGGTCAGCAGCTACATGGTGGGCGTGGTAGCGTCTGCTACAGGGTGGTCCGCGGTTATATGCCAGTGATGGGAGGTGTAGACGGACTTTCAATACCGGGAATGGAAACGTAAGGAATATTAATTTGGGAGAAATTTTAGATACATGGAGAGTGGATATCAATTCTTAAGTAGAAGAATTGTTTTTGCATTTCACAGGAGATTTAAATTCTGATAAAGTTTTAAAGTATGTTGATGATATTTAGAAGGCAGTGTATTTTAACATTAATAAAACTTAGGATTTAATTATCTTTTGTTATAAATAATGAGCAAATTGTCACGCGAACGCACTAATGCAGAAATTCTCAACAAAATAAGTTCGGGCTTAACATTTCTATTCCACCGTCTTCAATTATTCCAGGCCGTGCGTAGGTTCATGAATAGATTAATATTCAAACTCAAGCCAGCCATTCTATCAATATTCGGAGATTCCAAGAGAAAGTGAAATCTCCAAATTTCCCTTTCGAGTAATTGAACTCACGTCATTGCACATAAATTAATCCGCACAGATTATAATATTTCATTTCAAGTATATACTAAGAGAGATTGTGACTTTACTTATATGGCTCGCCCTGTAGTTTGAAGTACTAGAAATTATTTTCACGAAATATTTTGTGCCACTGCTCCGCCATCTAGTTCTATTTCGGTCGTTCCTTAAATGGTACCCACAGTTTTTGAATGAAATATCCGTTGTTTTCGTTTTTACAGGAATTTCTAGTTCTCGAATGGAGTGAGTATGGTACGGTAGTGGGGGTCGCAGTCAAAAGTGTCCCCCTAAAGTCATCGCGAGTTCGATGAGCTCTACTATCGCAGATCTTACAGTAGTGATGTCAAAGCAAGCGCATTTTTCTGACTTTGACGTCGTGCGCGGGCAGCAAGTGCTATGTATGGAAAGAGGAAGGGTTGTGTATATGAATAAGCAACTTCTTGGATTAAGAAACCAGTGGTGCACACACTTCAAACGGAACGTGAAATTTTATGTCGTTATTTTTATATGGCTTCCTTCTGTTTAATATTATCTATATTGTCTGTAAAACAAAAGTACTAACACTGATTTCTTAATATTGCACTTGTGTTTTAAATCTTAATAACATAATAGAAAGTTAAGAAGGAATATTCACTTAAATTCCATAGTAGTATAATATTATACTGTATTAAGTGGATGAAGGACATCATTCATAAAGAAAGTGACATTCCAAAGAAAGAGACTGAGTATGACATGATAAGTTGGAATTTATATTGATGGTATCACAAAGCAACTTCCTATCATCAGAATATTAAATTATTTTCTCGAAATGTGCTGAAGCTATAGAGCTGACAATTTTACAACACATGGGCACGTATCTTTTGCTTATGATGTAACAGTAGTTGCTTTGTTAATTCATTTCCTTACAAACAATTTCCATGCGAATATTTTCAAAATTTTCAATACACTATCTTCAGTAATACGTATATACGGTTTATTAGATTTACGAAAACATTCTGTAAGGCTACTAAATAAATAGGCCTATACCTGAAAAATTCACTTTTCTATACGAAAAGTTGAGAAAATATTTCATTTGAATAAAAAAATCAAACTTGTGAAAAATGAGCATTAAAATTAAAACTTACATTCTTATAATGCACTTATACTTCTCAGGCAAATCTAAAAATTACCATGGATACAGTTTTAATAAGTTCTCTTCCCTTTATCTATTGAATCAGTGCTGGCCATCCCTGAATATAGCTCGACCAAGCGGCATATACTACTCTATCGTCTTTCTCTTTCCGCTGTAAAACGCTCAGGCTCTCCTGGGCTCTAAAGCGCGCGCTTGCTCCTGTGGGCATCAATTGACATGCCTGACTCACAGTATCATCGGCAGTTCCCATGGAAACCGTCCTGATCGGTGACGTACGGGTAATTTCAGTCGTCGCGCGATTCTCACTACAGCAGTCGGTGTCGCATGGCTTGAACTCGGCCACGGCCGTCCCGTGTGGCTTGTCAGGCCAGCCAACCGAATGAACGGAGGCGCAGAAGGGCGGAAAATGCGGCTGGGGGAAGGGCTACAGATTGCCCCAAAACTGCGTTTACCTGTGTGGACATTGGGTGTTGTTACATATCCATATTGCTGCGAGTGGGGGTTGACGACACTTGTTGCGTTGAACGTGGTCGCGGGGAAAGCTGATGGGAGAAAAATCTGGAAGATTCTAGGCTAGCGCTGCTCTTATATCAATATGCAGGCAATAACCAAATATTTTGTACACCAGTATAGGTAAGGTTAGGTTAGGTAACGGTGGCTAGGGGCGGGTTAGGAACGACCCTTCGCACATCAACAATACTGAGGCCTATTGTACACCCCGAATGAAATGAATGTGGATGAGGTTTACCAGCCCACCGGCCACATGCGACTCGCTCACCCAATGGGGGTCCTCTACCCACCCGCCCTAAGTTCATACCGCCAAGATGACCAAGCAGCACCCCTTCCAAGTCATCGAAGTGCCCTTGGAAGTGCTCTTTTTTACTTTTTATTTCATTTTTTTAATTGGGTTATTTTACGACGCTGTATCAACATCTAGGTTATTTAGCGTCTGAATGATATGAAGGTGATAATGCCGGTGAAATGAGTCCGGGGTCCAGCACCGAAAGTTATACATTATTTTATTTCACAGTTTCATAGAAAGGACTTTGCCGACAGATCTTCTACTGCTCCCTACTAATTGGTTGTCATAAATAAATGTCTTCCTTACTGTGACGGAAATCTTGTCTTCTCCTGTCAGTAACCAATCACAACCTTCGTTCAGAAGAATTGACAGGCTCCCGTCAAATCCACGTGGAGGCAGAGTTGTCGCATCTTTTCCGAATTCCAATAATCCCGTCAGTTTCACTGCATAATTTTGAGGGTCACCAGGTTTGTGGCAACTGTGCAATGTTGGGTCGAGGGGACAGGATGGAATTGTCAGAGGTGTTTGTGTAGGAAGTCATAAATCTGTAAGTGGGTGTTCAAAGGAGCCACCGAACTGCACCCCTTGAAATAAAATAAGGTATACCCAGCATTTGCTCGTATTTGGATTGAGGGAAAACCCAGGAAAAAACCTCAACCAGGTAACTTACCCCGACCGGGATTCGAACCCGGGCCACCTGGTTTCGCGGCCAGACGCGCTGACCGTTACTCCCAAGGTGTGGACTGGAAGTGCTCTTAAGGAATGAATCTTGGCAGAGATATTGCGGAAGGCTGGGAACCCAGGTAGGTTGACGAAGACATGCGTCCTTGATATGTCTGGGGAATGAGATGAAGTCCACACCTGTGGAGTAACGGTCAGCGCGTCTGGCCGCGAAACCAGGTGGCCCGGGTTCGAATCCCGGTCGGGGCAAGTTACCTGGTTGAGGTTTTTTTCCGGGGTTTTCCCTCAACCCTATACGAGCAAATGCTGGGTAGCTTTCGGTGCTGGACCCCGGACTCATTTCACCGGCATTATCACTTTCATATCATTCAGACGCTAAATAACTTAGATGTTGATACAGCGTCGTAAAATAACCCAATAAAATAAAAAAACTAGATGACGATGAATGATATGAAATCTAAATACTTTTTCTACGCCGGAGGGGAAGGGAAATGGACCGTGGCAATGAAAATTCCAATCCGGAATTTGCCTAAGTAACTGTGGAAAACCACGGAAAATCCACAGTCACGTTTCGGTTCGGGAATCGAACAATGGACCTCCCGAATACGAGTCCCATCCAGAACGCATGAACATTTCGCTGGGTTGCATCAGTATTATGAACAATCTTTATCGTTAGTGAAAATCGTTCATAATATCTCGCAATATTGTACCATTGCACTTTATTATACAAGCACAGTTACATCATTTCCACCCTGTATAAATACATAATACATAAATTCGGAAGCACAGATACAGAGTGATTTATATAGAACTGACACATTTATTTCATTAAATGTTTCAAAACGATTTGTGCTAGCGACAACTTATTATACCTAAAATGTAGAGGAATTTTGGGAGATTAAAGTAACCCCATAGAAAGAAGTCCGGCATTGTCAAATCCGGAGATCTCGGTGGCCACAGGTTCCTGTAAATTATTCGGTCGTCAAAGAAACATGCAATTACTGTAGTTCCAAGGATTCATTTGATGTATGGCATGTAGCGCCATCTTGCTGAAAATATCCTTGACTCAGCTCTACATCGTCCAGTTGCTCAACAAACTCAAAGACAAACGTCTTAATGATTTTTTGGGTGACTGCTCCAGTCGTGCTCTTACGTCAACAACAACCGTGGGAAGCCTAGATGAACGATGCTTGCCCTTTTCACTCACCAGAGATCCAGTTGTTTCCAATTTGTTTACCAGTCCCAGTATTGTGTTTCTTTTGGAAGGATTGCGAACACCAAATTCTCTCTGGTATGCCCTTTGAGTAGCTGTAATTGAATTCGTAATCCAGTATTGCTTCACAAGGAAGAGTCGTTGATTTAATGTGTTCTGAATTTTCACGTTGACACAAAATGTCGAAAACAGCTGCCAACAATAGGAATAAAACATAAACATTTGCGCATCTAGTGCTGCCAACAATAGGAATAAAACATAAACATCTGCGCATCTAGTGCTGCCAACAATAGGAATAAAACATAAACATCTGCGCATCTAGTGCTGACAACAATAAGAATAAAACATAAACATCTGCGCATCTAGTGACAAGGAATCGAAACTCCAGAACATTCTGCTTAATTTGGTGCTAAAATTGGGTCAGTGCTGCCAACAATAGGAATAAAACATAAACATGTGCGCATCTAGTGACAAGGAATCGAAACTCCAGAACATTCTGCTTAATTTGGTGCTAAAATTGGGTCATTGAATGAATTTCCAACGGAATAATTAAAGAAAGAAATGTGTCAGTTCTATATAAATCACTCTGTATATGACAACTGTGTATTCATAATGTAGTAATACTGCTTAAGTATAGTTCAAAGGGAGATTTGGACACGAGGTCATGTACAGATTCCTTGTCGGTTTGAGAAGAAATGCCTCTCTGACAAGTTTGAATTTCGGGTATGGAGAACATCTGCGTGGAGTTTGTACTGCGTCAGCTTAGAAGACCGTAAAACTTACGCGTAATTGGTATTTATACAGGGTGATTCATTAAAAGCGTGCACAAATTAGACAGAAAATAGGTGATGCTCTACAGGACATTTTGAGACCGGGAACTTGGGGTCTTCGAAATCAGATTAAGGCGATATGAGCTTAAACATGTGTATCGCTATCGCTTACTCTTTTCCGTACTATATTTTTTGTTTACATTTGTCATTTATATTTATTTAAACTTATTAT
Organism: Periplaneta americana; assembly: GCF_040183065.1. Taxonomy (NCBI): domain Eukaryota; kingdom Metazoa; phylum Arthropoda; class Insecta; order Blattodea; family Blattidae; genus Periplaneta; species Periplaneta americana. The sequence goes on from NC_091120.1 coordinate 207,872,477, forward strand.
TTATATTTTTTAACTATTTTCATATCACAAATTTCAGTTACTGTACGTTCTGTGATCAGCTGTTCGAATGGTATGAAAAGATCTGTCGTTGACTCATATCATGTTTTGTAATATGACAATGTAAATACGATAGACAGAACAACCTGGTAGACGACACGTCAAGAAATAATACATGATGGATTGCCTACATGTAAATACTTACTTACTGGCTTTTAAGGAACCCGGAGGTTCATTGCCGCCCTCACATAAGCCCGCCATTGGTCCCTATCCTGAGCAAGATTAATCCAGTCTCTATCATCATATCTCACCTCCCTCAAATCCATTTTAATATTATCTTCCCATCTACGTCTCGGCCTCCCTAATGGTCTTTTTCCCTCCGGCCTCCCAACTAACACTCTATATGCATTTCTGGATTCGCCCGTACGTGCTACATGCCCTGCCCATCTAAAACGTCTGGATTTAATGTTCCTAATTATGTCAGGTGAAGAATACAATGCGTGCAGTTCTGTGTTGTGTAACTTTCTCCATTCTCCTGTAACTTCATCCCTCTTAGCCCCAAATATTTTCCTAAGCACCTTATGCTCAAACACCCTTAACCTATGTTCCTCTTTCAAAGTGAGAGTCCAAGTCTCACAACCATAAAGAACAACCGGTAATATAACTATTTTATAAATTCTAACTTTCAGATTTTTTGACAGCAGACTAGATGACAAAAGCTTCTCAACCGAATAATAACAGGCATTTCCCATACTTATTCTGTGTTTAATTTCCTCCCGAGTATCATTTATATTTGTTACTGTTGCTCCAAAATATTTGAACTTCTCCACCTCTTCAAAAGATAAATTTCCAATTTTTATATTTCCA